>NC_052063.2:21791599-21979099 GCF_903992535.2 Arvicola amphibius
AAGAGAGAGGAAGAGAGAAGGAGAGAAAAGGAAAGAGGGGGCAAAAGAAAAGGGAGAAGAGAGAACAAGCCATAGAACTGCTAGCTCCTTCTCTCTCCCTCTCTCTCCCTCTCTCCCTCTCTCTCCCTCTCTCCCTCTCTTCCTCTCCTCTCATGTCCAATCCCAGTCCATCGGCCATGTTAGTGTCTACTCCTTTCTCTGCTTTGGGCTCTTCCAGATGCCTCTGGCTGTTCTAGAAAACCTTTCCCCCTGTGAGTTCAAGGTCAGCCTGATCTACAGAGCAAGCCCCAGACCAGCCAAGGGTACACAGAGAAACCCTGTCTTGAAACAGAAACAAAGACTATGTAGTAACCAGAGAACGAGCTTTTCACAATATGTGAAAGGAACTAGTATCAGCTTCAGTGAAACCTAGAATTACAACTGCTGAGCGGTGGTTTTGTAAGGACCCAGAACATGATCTTCCGCGGGAAAACAAAGTTGCTAGGAGCTGCCTAGATTGATACATTTCCTTCTCCATTCTGGCTTTGTGTTAGGCTCATTTAATGATAAAATTCAATAATAGTAGTTTTACTTATGGACTGAGAGATCAACAGTGATGTTTTGCCGGTCTCGGTGCTTTCCCAAAAGCTTCTACTCAGAACTCACGGCAGCTATTGACTTTCCTGGTGATACATACAAGGTGAATAGATATTTTCAGTATGTAACTGCAAGGTGGAACACAAGGAAACAAAGTTTTCCTCTCTAGTTAGTGCTGGTACTCAGAAGGAAGGAGGAGCAAGCTGCTGCTGTGCCTGCGTATGTGCTGAATTATATATGCTCACTCTTTTCTGTCCAGGGCCCAACCTTCCTCCATCCCCAAGCTTCTGGCTCTAGAGATACGGCCCTCGATTTTGGCAAAGCAAATCTTGTATCTTGTAGCCATGGTGTTTATCTGCAGATGTGTTTATTCCAGACACGCAAGCGAGATGTGGGAATTTCGAGGATGTTGGGAAAGAACTTCCTTCTGTCAGGGGGGCTGGGGGGAAGGAGGGAGAGGGGTGGAGACCCTGATTATAATCCAGCTGTTCATGATGGAGCTACTCGAACCTTCCTAGTTAAGTGAACCAAGAGGCAGTCATTCTTCCCCTCCGTTTCTTCCTCTGCCTCCCTCTGCCTTCCTCTCTCTCCCTCTCTGCCTCTCCCCTTTCCTCCCACTCCCCCCCCCCCCCCATTCAAACCATCTTACCAAAAGCATCTACACTGGGCCCTGCTCTCTCCAGTCACAGGAGGTGGGGAGGTGGCAGAGATATGAGGACAGTGGAAAAAGGAAGCGAGTCTTGATCTAGTCCCTGAAAAAGGGTTTTTCAACCTTGCAGGAGCCCTGGCAGGCAGATGCAAGTACATTTTGCACGGGAGAAAAGTTTGGTTGGCCAAATGCTACCATCGAGGGAGCATGTTGGAACCGTGGAAATGCCCCCCCTGTCCCCCCCCCCCGTGGGGGTGAGGAATGAGGAAATCAAGAGGGCTGAAGCAGACGATTTCAAATGCAGGTAATATGCGGCCATACCCAGGTTACCCAAGTTCTCAGCAGGCTTGCACCAGCAGGCTATTACTGGTTCCTTCTTAATGTTTGTTCTGAGTGATTATTACCTGGTGTGTTTTGGAAATGTCCTTTGCACATAGAGTATTTCTCATTGTTATTCTCCTTTTTTTTTAATACTTGGTTGCCATCTCATTATTTTAATAGTAAAAATTTGTGTGGAGCTTGTGAGTTGCTGCAAATCAAAGCCTCCGGGGCATAGGTACCAAGGATGCGCTATGGGGAGAGCAGAGGCACGATCATAGTTGGAATCTGCAGGAAGCAGCTCTCTGCTGACAGTGTGAGGATGCAATTGCTGTGCCTCCACCTTCTCAGGTGGAGTCTTGTGTGGGAGCTCAGAAAGGAACAGTGGAGGCCTCCTTGAAGAACACGCTAAGTGTTCCCAGCTGGCTCAAGGCTTCGGCATGCATTGGCCACAGGCTTCTCTTCTCTGTCCCCATTCCAACCTGTCCTCTACAGTACGCTTGGGATGTGGTCTTAACCTGTGAAGATTGTTTTTCCCAGAATCTCCTTGCCCATTGGGGACCAGGTTCTACCCACAGGACGTACTGGTTGAGGTAGAGGTAGGAGGGGAGGAGACACAATTCTGTCCTGGCTCAAGAGTGGTCACTGATAAGGGCCATCTGGCCTTCCCAGAGCCTCCCGGAAAGCTCTTATCTGTTCCCTGCCCTACTCTGAATCGGTCTTTTTGATAGGTCCTGGAGCCTACTGGTCACTTTCCCCAAGGTTCCAGACCCTTGACAGGCCTGGGTGTTATCAACACTAAATCCTCTTCCTCGTAACCTTACAGAGGTCCCTTTGTTTTCCCAGCACTCGCGTATGACACGTTCCCTGTATTAAATGTGCTTCTGTAACACGTGAAGTGAATTTGCTTTCTGATTAATACATCTAAGTGTCCTGCATTTGCTTTAGACTTGGGAAGCCTTTGGGGCAGCAGGAACTGAGAAGAGCACAGGCGATTATTGGTTGTAGTTGGTAAATCATTACAAATATTCTTTCATTCATTTTGGGTCTACTTTTGAAAGTTTTTCAATGAAACAAAACCCTGGCAGTGACAGCCTACCCATTGGGCTTACTATGCTGATGACATTTTGTTTGTAACCTGGCCTGCCTTCTTTCTTTTCCTAATTTAAATTTAAAAGTCTGCTCCCCGCCACCTCATAGTGCTCAGTAATTCCATGGTCTCTCCCTAGGCTGTTGAAGCCTTTGAGGCTTGGTCCCTGTCCTCATTTAGAGTGACTAATAGAACTGATACAGTAAGTATGATGGAGGTGACCGGCAGAGAGTTTTATTAAGAGGTCAAAGAATGTCTTGCTTGTGCCATGGCTTGGGTGATCCCTACCAGATCCATCAGGGTTTCTTTCTTTTCCTGGTTTCTCCCGGAAACTTCCTGTGATCTCCCCTGTCAAAGACCGTGTTGTTGGGATTCCCAGGATGGAGCTTATAGAAAGGGGTTTTTATTTTATTTAATTTATTTATTTTAAAGATTTATTTATTATGTATAGAGTGTTCTGCCTGCATGTATCCCTGCAGGCCAGAAGAGGGCACCAGATCTCATTACAGATGGTTGTAATCTATCATGTGGTTGCTGGGAATTGAACTCAGGACCTCTGGAAGAACAGCCAGTACTCTTAACCACTGAGCCATCTCTCCAGCACCCAGAAAGGGGTTTTTATTGAGGAGGATCTTGTAGGAACCACACCTGCAAATGGGTGAAGAAAACTGGCTAGAGGTTGAGCTACAGAACCATTGCAAAAGCTTTTTCTACCATTGATTGCTCTGGGCTGTGGAGCTGAGCTGGGTAGAGGTCCTGAATCAGCCATGAATGTGAACATATTCCGGAACCATCTCTCTGGGCTGCTGAGATAGTTCCTAAATCAGCCATGGGATGTGAACACAGCCCTGAACCTCTGGCTGTGGAGCTGAGTTCAGCCATGTGCACTACTCACTGAGCTTAGGTGAGTAGCTGAGCAGCTCTCAGCAGCAGAGGGACAGGGAACACTGTCAGCAGGCAACACCAGAGAAACTGCAGGACAGACCCTCCAGACTGCAAGGGGACCACGATGACACACCACAGTCTGTGCTGTGAAGGTTTGGGGGCCAAAGGTGCTTGGTTTGTGTATTTGTGATAAGGCCAGAGGACAATCTTGAGTAGCATTCTTCCGGTCTGTCCATCTTAGTTTTGGAGACAGTTGCTTACTAGCTCCAGGCTAGCCAAGTAGACTAAGCTTGTTGACCAGAGAGCTCCAGTGGCCTGTTCTGTGGGATTATGTGATCCTACCACTATAGCTGCTCTTTTACATGGGTTCTGAGTTTGAGCTAAGTTTTTCTGTTTTTTTCTTTTGATTAAAATATTTAGCCAGGCAATATGCCACACACCTTTCACCCCAGCACTCGGGAGGCAGAGGCAGGTAGATCTCTGAGTTCAAGGACAGCCTGGTCTACAGAGCAAGTTTCAGTACAGCCAGGGCTACACAGAGTGTCTCTCTCTCTCTCTCTCTCTCTCTCTCTCTCTCTCACATATATATATATATTTCCTTATTTATATAGTGTGTATGTGTGTGTATGCATGTGTATGTTTGTGTGTGTATGTGCCACAGCACTCGTGCAAATCGGGACAACTACATGGTGCTCACTCTTTTCTTTACACGGGTTCTAGGGATCAAAGCCCTGTTGTCAGCTATTTAGGGGACTGCCTTTCCCCACTGATCTTGCTGGCTCCATGTCCTCAGGCTTTCATGGTGAACACTTCACGTGCTGAGCTATCGATTTAGCCTCCGAGGTGCTGGTTTTTAGGATGTGTATAGCATAGGGCTGTGTACCAGGTGTTTACATGTCAGTTTGGGGATGGGCTCCACCCAGTGTCTGGTAAAGAGCTGTCCATAGTGAGTCCCACACTGATGTCAAATGAATGTCTGAAAGCCATTCCTCTGCTTCTAATCATTGTAGTGGGCATGGACTTTTAACGTTCAGTCTATCCTCCAAAGAGACACTTAAAACAATTCCATTTTAATTGTATTCTGGGGGAAGTGTGTATTGGCTGGCATTGAAATCCCTCCAGGACACATTTTAGGCAAACTGAAAAGTTCTGAACTACACTAAGGGGCTTAGCGATAGGCGCAGAGGACGGCACAGGTGAGGAAGGGTACTGGGCAGATGCCCTCTGGGCATTGTTCCCCTGCAGCAGCTTTGTTGTCCCTGAAGTGACTCTGAGGCTGGCATTTAGCACAAGCTTTCTTTCAGCTGGCACCGCTTCTGGCCATCCACAAGGTCAACCCGCCCTCTAGTAACACCGGAGCCGGGAACAAAAGGAATTGAAAGACAGCCACCATCAACAGGAAATAAAACATTTTTATTGAGTATCCATGTAATATGTTAAGTCTTTTTTTAACAACAATCAGAAAACTACCAGGGGGTTCACTACACAAAGTGAAACAAAATTTAAACCACTTATCAAAAAAAATGAAGGGAAAAATACAGCTAAAGGAAGTTGGCTCGCGGGCCACGAGCCTTATGGCAGAAGAAGAAAAACACCCCAACATTTCTACAAGACACAGGGAAACCCACACAGAGAAACACTCAAGCAGGCAGTAAATATACACAAAGGCAACTAGGATCTTTCTAGGGTTATCAGCATCTAAGACTTTACACAGCCTTGCCAGAAAGGTACATGTGGCTTATCCGAGGATGACGCTTGGCCATAAAGCAGGTCCGGTCACCGGCTCGTGAGAGATGATATAGTACCAACTAAGTCTACGGTGGCAACCCCACGTTGGCAGTGTTGTAAGAGGACGATGCTAGTGGTACCGGGATGTGGGAAATAATGTCCGTTCGGCAGCTGGGAGCCGCGTCTTTGGGCATGGTTGCTTCACTGTGTACAACTTAAATCGGGAGATGGTAAAAAGAAATGTCAGGGTCTGGTGTTTGCCATGTTTTTCAAAGCCAACGCCGCCTCTTTGGTAGGGCTTGGTCCCTTCAATAGGAAAGCATCTTATTTGCGTCTCCTCTTCAAACTGCTGTTTAAGCCCACCTGTGAGTGTGCGTTTCCTATCATGTACATGTTTAGCTTTTAAAAAGTGCTGTTCATCCGCAGGAAAAGCTTTTCTCCTCGTCCTTTGTGTCTGTCTGATTTCTAAAGAGTTTGCTGTGATGGCAATGAAAGGCAAAGGGTTTACCGTTTCTCTGATGAGGAAAGAATCACCATGGGGATTTGATTTTTGTGGTGTGTGTGTGGGGGTGGGAGGAGGGGAAGAAGAGGAACAGCCAACCCCGTGTTTAAAGCCCACCGACAGCCCTTTTTTGGGATTCTCTCGAGTTTTGTCCTAAACACGGAGCTCGATCCTAAAGATCGAGCACGAGGCCTTCCAGCCCTCCATTTTATTTTGGTACCTGTGAAGACTGTCTCTCACTTCGGCGCTTTGCTACTCTCTGTGGCCTGGAGTTGAAGACAGGGCACCGCAGCCAGTGGGAGAGGAGACTAGAAGCTGCGTTAGGTAGCAGGCTCACCTTCCTGAAGTGGCTGGTCTACCACAGCGGGGACGAATATGGACTAGTGCACAGTGTCAACAAGATGCTGCGTGTTCTCCCCCACCCCCACCCCCACTCTATGTATCTTTCTGTCCTATGCATAGCTGTCCAGTTCTGAATTGGTCCTTAGTAATGAGAACTGTTTGTGCTACACACACACACACATTGGGCAGTGCAGTAAGAGGGAATGGCAGTATTGTTACGATTATCACTACGGAATAAGTTGAGTGCTATTCCACTGAGGAAACTACGTGTCTAAGCACACAGGGCAGTCACAGTGTTACACAGAGCAATCCTTAAGACTCTTATGGAATGACTAGTGGCTTCAGAGTAGTGCCATTTACTACAGGATAACATTGAAAACAGTTAAAAACTCCTCCTAAGTCGAGCATCTAGTGTACGTAAGAGGTTGCTTCAGTTTTACTGGAACTTGTTCTTGTTTTTTTTTTTTTCGCCTTTGTTTAAAGGACAAATTAAAACTTAAGTAAAAAGAGCATATAAAAAGATCACTAGCTGTCTCTTTTGGCTTAATGGAAGTGCATTCAGAACTATGGCTAATTGTTATTTTTCATCTTTTGATGGGATTTACAATACTGTCTGTTTACCACAAAGTAATTTTGTGGAATAAGCACAGATTGCTGCGTTAAAAATATTCTGCATTCCTTCTAATCTGGTTTTGTATAATAAAATATTTCATTATAAAGTCTCACGCGCATACCTTTTGGAATCATTATTGGTGTGAAATCTGGATCAGAATTCACAGGTTGCACGTCTTATATAAATGTGATAATGGAGAGCTACTCTTTTCTGTTTAAAGAGTCAGGCAATATTTCAGAAACGCTGACTTGACTCTCCGCTTCTCCTCCCCCACCCTAACCCCAAACAAAGGCATGCACCACACGTAACAAATGAGCATACTTTTATCCTTGCACACACACACACATACCCACACACACACACACACGCACGCACGCACGCACGCACGCACGCATGCATGCACGCACGCGCTCGCGCAGAGAACACCAGCCTGGTGCTGCTCTTTGATGCAGTCATAGGAACTCACTGAACTCGCTTCCCTGAACGTAAGAGTGAAGTCATGGTTTTAGCTTTGCAGAGACATACAGACAGATGCTATTCTGGGTCGTGGCTTCGCTTCCTTGAGGTCAGCCTGGATGCTGCTCGGGTCATGCTATTTGCCTGTGAAAGAATTCTACAGAATGGGGTTCGCCCACCGAAGATGTCGTGCGGGCAAATCTTGGTACTCAAATGTCAATAGAAAGCTCAGGTTTAAGTTGTCCTTTAAGACGTCAGTTTCACGGTACCAGTGCCTTTCAAGTCGGTATTTTTTTGCTGGAATGCAGACGATACTATATTTACCATATAATATATTATCAGCTCTCCTATATCTCCATCAATTTACATAGTTTAAAATAGAACATCTTATTAAAAACATCTAGATATACACAGATTAGGAAACGCTTACAACATACAAATACACCAACCGGAAATAAATCTTTAGCATACTGGTATATACAACGGTGTGATACAATACATAATTTCAGTCATGCTCTATCTACACATCATATTGCTTAAAAGAAGAGTAGATTTGGAGGGCAGTGGCATGGATGAAGGGCATGGGAGCTCTCTACACTGAAATTTGTGCAAATCAAAACAGGGTCTGAAGTACCACTGACTCTTGTTAGGAATGCGTGGCTGGAAACTGAAAGAACCCATATTACTGAGGTATTTACAGATACCGGCTAAAGAGCACTAGGTGGGCAAACGCAGAAAGGCTTCTTCTTCCTCTTACTTCTTGACGGCCAGCATGGCATCAACCTCCTCCTCGACCTGCAGAGTGTGCCACTGGGCGATGGGTCGCCGGGGGTTGGCCAGCATGTCTGACCAGTGTCGCAGCTCCGCGCCGGTGCTGTTGTATCCCACAAAGACTTTGCCGATGGCGTCGTTCTTGCCGATCTTGTCATAGTCCAAAACCGTCACCACCACTTGCACTTTCTGGAAGAGGACACAAAGTGGACCAAAGGTCAGCCGGCCCTACAGATGAAGCCCTGGGAACTATGGATTCCATTCTAGACTAGCAGGAGGAGGCTGAAAGTATCTGACCATGGGAACATCAGCCCATATCTCACCGCTCTATCTCTACATATGGTCACTGTCACTACCATCGTTGTGATCACCACCGTATTATTACCATTTATTTGGGGGGTCAGGGTCTCATGCACCTCAGACCGGCTTCAAGCTGAGGAACTCCTGATCTTTCTGTTTCTAGCCTCTCCCAAGTGTTGAGATTACAGGTGTGTGTCATCATGCCTGACGGTCATCTTAATACATATATACTGATTTTTATTACATGCTTCATATCATCTCAACTTTACAGGAGAAATAATTTAGTTATTTCTCTCCATGGATCCTATTTGTCTTTATTGCCATGGCACAGAGAGAGATACTGGGAGCTCACAAAAGTTTTCTAACCTGTCTGAGATCACATAAGGAAGGAGTGAGTTGGTGTCCAGGCTCTCTACTGGAGACAGACGTCAAACACGTGTGGATTGTTGTGACACTGCCTCACGTGTCTCATCCACAGGTGTTCCTAAATTAGGACTTAGGCTAATCTCTGTTGCTGTTGTTGTTCTTAGTAAGACTTTCTGAGTAATCATTCATTATGACCTCATTTCAAGACGTGACAGCAAGGATTTTATGGAAAACTAAAAGGATTTGTCCTAACCATATAATTGTAACCATGGACAGTGACAATGTAGTAGAAATATTTCAAAAAAAAAGGCAGCAACTAGAAAAATATGCTTTTCCTTGACTATGTTTCTCTTATTGAACATGAATTAGTAACTACTATGCATCTGGCATTGATATTCAATGGATGTCACTTTAGGACACACATGATTTTCTTCATCAGACTGTGAGGGTTTATTTAATATCTCCCCTTATTGGACTGATGGAATCAACAAAAGCAAATTCATATTATAGCTTAAAAGATACAGTCTCTAAAGAGCATCTCAGTTCTACTTCTCAAGTAATAAATTTGGTTAGTCAGAATATGTGATGGCTCTGATTTAGACACCGGATATAAAGATAAAGGATTAAAATAAAGTAGCTATATCAATTTGTGGCCAGCATAAAAGGGAAGACGAATACAATGATGAAAGCCAGGTCCAGGTGAAGATCCCTGAGTTACAGCACTGGGGGACTTTGATTCTGAGGACAGAACTACTCTGTCAGTATACTGACAGATGTCACTTGGGTACAGTTTTGGAACAGCAAAAACAGCTACTTTTTTTTCTTTTTGTGACTTTAACATCGTGTATCTTGATCCCGTTCATTTTGAGGTCCCTTCGAATCCACTCTCCATCTCTGCCCCCTCCCCAAATAAAACAAAATTTACAACAATATTTTTCTTTTAGAAAGTAATTTCCTTTTTAGTACATTTATTTATTCATCGTGTGTGTGTGTGTGTGTGTGTGTGTGTGCATGCATGTGCAGGCATGTGTGCCATGTTGCATATGTGGAGAGGACAACAACTTGAAAGATTTCTCTCCTCCTACCATGTGGGTCCTGGGTATCAATTTTAGATTATCATGTTTGGCAGCAAGTCTTTATCCACTTAGCCATCTCATGGGCCCAACAATAGCTTTTGAATGTAGAATTTGAATGTAAAATGTAGCATCATCTTCTATGTACAGTCTTCCTATGATGCCAGCATTAAGAAGATTACTTTTCTAGGCTGGGGGCATGGCTCAGTGGTAGTTGGTTCATCCCCCTGTAGCACAAATACATAAAATAAACGAATTACCTATTTACTAGGTAGTGTTTGGGAACGAGGGTAAGATGGTAAGATTTGTGGCTTTGGTTCTCAGCCTTGTCCCCAGCAAATGCACCGTGATGCAGTCATCATGCAGGAACCAGCATGGGGACATTATTTGGAAATGTAAGGGACATTTTCGGAGTTAAGACAAACTTGATTTTGTTAGTGACGAGTGAATTGATTAGGGTACCCAATAGATCTAGTCTGCAGTTGCCTCTGTAGTTGATTTCTGCCTTTTTTGATGGTGGTGACCAAGATATTTTTGCGTACTTTCAGAAATTAGCATAACTTGCTTCCTTCACAAAATGTTTCAGGAGGAGTGAGGAAGATAGAAGACAGGCATATCATCTTCTTAGCTCAGCCTAAGAGAAAACTAAACCCCTCTGTTAGCAGTTAAGACTCTGTCCCTTTAGGGCAGTGCTTCTCAGCCTGTGGGTTATGAACTCTATGGGGGGATCAAACAACCCTTTCACATGGGCTGCCTAAGACCATTGGAAAACACAGATATTTACATTATGGTTCATAACAGTAGCAAAGTTAGTTAGGAAGTAGCAGTGAAAATAATTTTGTGGTTGGGGGTCACCACAGCATGAAGAACTGTACCAAAGGGTCACAACATTAGGAAGATTGAGAATCACTGATTTAGGGAAATACAAACACTGGGAAAATAGCATCCTCAGATTAAAAGAAAAAAACAAAATTGTAGGAGCAGTGAAGGCAGGGACAGCCCGAGGTGTCTTCTGTTCCCAAACCCAATCTGACTTGTGGCAGGCTCGGGTCTCTCTCCTCTGAAATGACATCCCAGATCACAAATTTTATTTTATTTAATACACCTCCCTTTGAATATATTTGTACTTTTTGAAATTCATAGGTGAGATGTATTTTTGTAGGTATGGAATTGTAGCCCAAAGAGGTAGGTTTACAAGGAGATTTTCATTACATCTCAACACCTTGCTTTGTATTGTTCTGTGGAATTCAAAACAAAATGCCAGGAGGTGTTAGTTTAAAAAAAAAGTTCACTAAGCAATATTGCCAACTAAATTCTGGTGGAAAACAAATGTTTCCAGCATTTGCCAGAAGGCCCAAAGTGTTCACAGCTGGAGGCTACGGGGCAAGTGACGGGCTAGGGAAACAGTAGCATTTACTTAACAGCTGTTGAAAAGAAGCATGCAAAAATGGGCGTGAGCCACTGTCCGAAGGTTGGGGGCTGGTGATTTTTGCTCTATAGAGGCAGATTGCTTATTGTCGCCTGGGAGTCCATAGGCAAGGTCTTTCTCTCTTGGCGTTTGGATGCCATAGACAAACTTATTGACACAGCAAAGCGGTTCTGTTGGTTTTCTATTTTCCACCTTATTTTTGCTCAGCAGAAGGCCACTGGCTGTTCCAGCTGATGGATCAGCCCTTCTCATGCTGTGTGTCTTATTAAGTCCTGGCTGGCCGGGCTCAGGCATCAAATGTGCACGGGGCAGTTCTGATGGAGGCCCTGGGAACTGATGACTTGCAGGGTCTATGCTTGTCACTGATGGGATCTGAAGGCGTGAAATTGAATGGAAGGACACACGCGTGTCTGACATTACCTGGATTTGCTCGAAAGGAACTTCAAAGCTGAAGGACTCATTGTAGTAGGGGTTAAGCGTATTCTTCTTAATGGTTGTCTTCTTCTTCTTCAGCCTCTTGCCGTTCTGCATCAGATGAATCTTGACATAAGGGTCTGAAAAACAGATATAGGAGTTTTAGGAGATCAGACGCTTGCTTTAGTTTATCCAAAATATTTTATTACAGTCTGACATTGGCATCTTTGCTAAGGGTCACCTTGAACTACCGCTGCTCCAAGGCAGTCTCTAGCAGTTAGCACCAGGGCTGAAGACATCAAGACCAAAATCAAGAACTACAAAACCGCCCCCTTTGATAGCCGCTTCCCAAACCAGGACTGTCTGGACTGCTACAACGGTGAGAAGGCAATGACAGCAAAGGGGGGTGATGTCTCCATGTGTGAGTGGTACTGGTGTGTGTACAAGTCCCTCTGCCCCATATTATGGATCTCAGCCTGGGATGACTACAGAGCAGAAGTCACATTTCCTGGGAAGATCTGAGCTGGCTCCACCCAGCTCTCCTCTGTTCCCTGTCCTCTCCTCATAGAGTAAAGGGGGACCTGGGTATATGATGGTCCCTGAATCATGATGCAGCATCTAATAAAATTTCACTGCACAGTAAAAATAAGAACAAAATACAAAACAAAAAATATTTTAGTACATTTTGTTGGGGACTATTTTTAACTATGCGAAGATGTGGTCCATTTGTTTTTGCTGCACTTGCTTAACATTGTAAGGATGTGCATTTCATTATGTAAAGATGTGTTGCATCTGTTTTACCTTGCCTGCCTGAGGCACCTGATTGGTTACTAAAAAGCGGGATGGCCAATAATCGGGCAGAAGAGGGATAGGATAGGCGGGGCTGGCAGGCAGAGAGAATAAATAGGAGGAGGAATCTAGGCTTTAAAGAAGGGGAATGAGAGAAGGAGGAGAAGAGAATGAAGGAGAAAGAGGAGGGCATCTGGAGCCAGAATCCCAGGAGCTGCCAGCCAGACATAGAGAAGCAACGAAAGTAAGAGATGCAGAGGTAAGACAGGTAATAAGCCCCGAGGCAAAAGGTAAAGGAAGAGAAGGTTAATTTAAGTTAAAAGAGCAAGCCAGAAAGGAGCCTAAGCTGGGCTGAGCATTCAAAACTAATAACGTCCCCATGTCATGATTTGGAGGCTGGTTGGTGGCCTAAAAGGAAAACCTGGTACACATTTTGTTGTATTTGTGTGTGGTGGTGGGGCGCATGCCACAGTGCATGCATGGAGACCAAAGGACAGCTTGTGTGAGTCCTAGGGTTCAAATTCAGGTCATCAGATTTGGCAGCAGGTCCCTTTAACGCTGAGCCTTCTCACCAGCCAGAGCCACATGTTTTAGATCACGAATAAGCACTGGAAAGGACTGAGCCCCCACAGGTGAGTGATCACGTAGCTTCTATTTAATGTTGTAAATGTCCAGCACCTTTCATTGAGGGGTTTTAAGCAAGCTCCATGGCGGGCTTATTGGCACGCCAGCTGAATTTCCCAGTTACTTTGGAAGGGAAGGACAGTGGTATGCTGGGAAACCATCTCTTTGGGGGAAAATGTCTTGATGAAGCATTTGCAAATCTCTGTGGTGTAAGTGTGCTTACCATGGCCCCTTTTAAGCCACAAACTGTTTAACAACGGGTGTGTAAAGTTTCTGGGAATTTAACAGTTGGCTTTTGTGAGCTGGCAGAGGGCTTAGCTGTTGCTTGCTCTTGAGAGAGGAGGACAAAGGGGCTACTTGGTTCACGTATTTATTTATTCACACGGCCAACACTGGTTGAGTGGCCGAGAAGTATTAGGCCCTCTTATTACTGATAGGAGCAACGCTGAACACAATAGATCTCTGTCTTCATCATGGGAGCTCGGACTTGTGGGGCAACAGATATTCATCTTTTAGAGAAAGAGGATTCATGTGATATTAGAAGCTGAAGAGCATGGAACAAGGGAGGAGCTGAGCCGAGAGCTGACAGGAAACAGCAGCAACTGGAGGGTATAAGATCAAGTAGGAATGGAATTGCTTAGTGGGCCTCTGTGGAGGAACACATGTGGAGCTGAGATGGGAGGGTCGATGCACAATTAATAAAAACCCAGAGAAGTTGGGGTTCAACCTGAAGGTCAGAAAAGCAAAACATCCAGCCACTGGCTCTTACTTCGACCTCAGTCTGAAATGGCGATCCCGCCACCAGGAATCTCAAAATGAGACAGAGTCTGAGAGCTGTCTCCTCCCATTTCATAATCCTTTCTAGGGCTGAGATTAAAGGCGTGCACTGCCCGGTTTCTACGGCAACTAGTGTGGCTACTGGGATTAAAGGTGTGTGTTACTACTGCTTGGTCTGTAAGGTTGGCCAGTGGGGCTGTTTTACTCTCTGATTTCAGGCAGTGTTTATTTATTAAAATAACAAATGAAATGCCACTACAGAGCGTTGAGTAAGGGAATCCAGCACTTGTTCACACTCAGAGCTCTGTCTCTGTCTCTGTCTCTGTCTCTCTCTCTCTGTCTCTCTCTCTCTCTCTCTCTCTCTCTCTCTCTCTCAACACACACTCTCTGCATGTGTGTGTTAGACAGGGTGATCATACAAAGCCCTAAAGGTTGGCGATAGCTTTCTTCACATGTGTGCAAGGCAGAAGTGATGAGGAAACGTGTGGGATGATTGTCTGAGCATTTTTCCTCAAGCCTCATTAGGCAAAGGTAATAGGTCAGACACTGGAGGGGCGAGGGAGCGTCCACGGACAGCTTTCATTACCAATGGGTGAGCGACATACCTTCACCTCACAAGAAATCACGACTGAAAGAAAAAAAAACTCTCTAATGTTTTTCTTGAGCAATTTCCATTTCATATATAATGCAAGTTCATTATAGAAAAGTACCAGAAGGCAAAGATAAAAAGAAAAAAAAATTAGTATCATCCAAAATAACTACCGCTAAGCCTTTCAAATTTTCTTTCTCCTTTCAGAACTTGGGTTAGGAGAAATAACACAGGCAATCTAATGCCCACATAGTTTCAGAAAGCAGCAGATAAAAAGGTTGTTTTTACCTCCCTCTCTTTGTGCCTCAGTAGAATGTAACTCCTTGTGGTGGTTTGAAAGAAAATGGCCCCGAAAGGGAGTAAGGGTGGCCTTTTGGAAGAAGTGTATCTCTGTGGGTGTGGGCTTTTAGTTCTCTTAGGCTCAGGCTGCTCCCAGTGTCACAGTTGATTTCCTGTTGCTTTCTGATCAAGATGCAGCCAACACCATGTCAACACCATGCTGCCATGCTCCCCGCCATGCGTCTCACTGTGATGATGATGGACTGCACCCCTCTGAACTGTAAGCCACCACCTCAGTTTTCCTTTATAAGCATAGCAGCTGTCATGGTGTCTCTTTATAGGAACAGAAACCCCACCTAAGATACCCCTGAAGGACAGAAACCATATGCTATATTCACGAGTCTACTTTACTTTAACAGTCTAACGCATAATAAAGATTTTGGGGTGTACTTGTGCATGCTATGGGTTCATTCTGCCACCCCGCTGCATTCTACCCCAAAGCTCCTCCCCCTTTTTTGGTCAAATGAACAAGTAAAATGTAAGTGTAAAGTCTTCTTCCTATTGTCCCAAAGCCTGTATATTTGGATATAGGTAGTTTGGGGATTTTTTTTTCCCAGTGCTGCACTCAGGCAGGGGATCATTTTTTTTTGTGACCCCGCAATCTGAAGTCTTAGCCTGTTTTCTCCATTTTTCTCTAGGCTTCTCCGCTTTTTGCTCCTTGACTGCCTCGATTCCCAAGTGTCCTCTGGCTTCCCTTACTGTACAGAGGTCTTGTCCTGAATTCTGATCGCTTTGCAGATGGTGCTAATCTCTCGTTTATTGTTCTCGTTTCCCTGGCTTGACACTGAGACTCCTAACTAGGAAGACAGCCATGTAGTGAGTCTCACTTATCCTTGGAGGACAGACAGACAGAATTTTGAAAGCAAAGATTTCCTCTCCCCCAAAGCAGATCTCTGTATGATTTAGTTTGGTCTGTTTTAGGGGTTATTCCAGAAAGCAAGTCCTTGTAAACGCCCAGTGTCATGGTGGCATAAAAGTCCTGGCGATTGTGTCTGTCATAAGGTACAATTTTATGGAAACGACACAAGAGTTTGAGATGGGACTTACTGATGTGGCCTTTCTTGGGTTCTGCAACTAGACATTAGGCATGGTGTTGGGAACTTCCCTTGGGGTTTTGAGAATGTGGAAATAGTGTGGGGAATTATGCAAGCCATGAAACTGGGCCACCCCTTCAGGCACTCCGTGTCCCTGTGGCTTGTGGGGGTCCTACAGTTCCCAGCAGTAAGCAATCATGGACATCCTCCTCATCCGAATATTGATCACCCTTCTTCAGCAACATCTAATCCCTGCTGCCACCCAGAGAGGCCCGAGACGGAGAGATGCGGCATGCCGTTCATTTGTTTCATATCTATTTCAAAATACTAGTCTATTTCTTTTAAGGCTTTGGTAGGAAGAAAGATCTTTTTCTCTGCTCTCTAATTTCTGATGATCTTTGGCTGCAACTTCAACGAAAAAAGAAAAGTTGGAGACCAGCATCGGGGAACCCTGAGGACCTGAATCCTATTCCTAGAAGCCACAGAAAGGTGGACAGAAATGACATCACAAAGTTGACCTCTGACCTCCACATGGGCTTCATGGTGCAGGGTGCACATGCATAGTGCACGCACACACACACGCACTCACACACGCACACACACACACACTCACATGCTCACACACATGCTCATATACATTTACCTTTCCACAAGCTTACACACACACACATTCACTCTCTCACACACACAGAATAGAAAGTATAACTTCTCTTTCAGTGAAACAGCCATGAGATCGCCATGGCCCAGCCTGCCTGGGTCATTGTCAGGCCTCTCATTTGGCTTTGTTCTGAGTGTCATTTCTTCTTTCAGACATCTTGTATGCCTGTCTTTTTTTTTTTTTTTCTTCCCATCTTGGAAATCAGGTTAGCTGGACTTTATCTCCTCCCAATCCTAACAGCTGATCTGACTTGGAGGATTTTTCTGGACACTCTGGTGTGGTTTTTCAGAGCGCTCACATGCTTCCATGTCGACAAGTCTTTTTAATACACCAGATTAAAGCGCGTGTTCCTAATGTTCGCAATTATGGTAGGCAGAATAATAACTCTTCCCAAAGACATGGCGTCCTAATCTGGAGAACCTGCGAGGATGCTGCATGGCCAAAGGGGCCTGGCAAATGTGACAGAAGCGAGGACTTTCAAATGAGGTCAGCCTGGTGTTTCCAGAAGTCTTTCCACATAAGTCCTTGCGAATGCTAAGAGCCTTTGCTGGCCACGATCAGAAAGAAATGTGACAGCAGAGGAAGGGTCGGGCATATGCTAATGTGTTGGGCTCTTTTATTTATTTATATTTGAGACAGGCTTGCCTGGGACTCCCTCCGTAGCTCAGGCTGGCCTTCAGCTTCTGCCACAGACTCTCCAATGCTGCTTTTGCAAGCGTAAACTAACATGCCTTGCTTTTGAGAAAGAAGGCATCACAAGCTCAGGTATGTGGGTGTCTGCCAGAAGAAAACATTTAGAAATGACAACCAAATCAACCAAGCAACAAAAACCCCCCAAAACAAATAGTGACAAGGGGTGTCCTTTTCTCTAGAGCCTCCAGGAAGGACAATCCTGTTCACACGTGGACTTGAGTCCACTGAGGGTTGGGTTAGACCTCTCTGTTAGCATTTTACATTGGGACATAGAAATTGCATGAACAGCAGGCAGCGGTGACGCATGCCTCTAACCCTCATGCTCAGGAGTCAGAGGCAAGCAGATTTTGTGTGAGCTTAAGGCCAGCTTGTTGGAGGCCAGAGCTAGTTGTAGGACAGCCCAGACTACACAAAGTCTCTGTCTTGTCTCGTAAAACAAAACAAGAAGAAACTGTATTTACCATGTGCAATATGGCTTTTTAAATGCATGTACATTGTGGAGTGGTTGAATTGGGCTAAGAAACAGGCCTCATTTACATACTTGGTTTCTATAAACCTTTCCATCCATCCATCTATCCATCCATCCATCCATCCATCCATCTCTATCATTTAAAATTACATTATATCATTTCATACTACAGTAATGCCTGTGAGAGAACACCTGAGAATGTTTGATTTTTTTTTTTTCAAGACCCCACATCCACGTCTTTGGCCTCAAAATCTGCTGCCCTTTGTGGTATGCCATGAAGAAAGTTTAGTATAATGTTTGTAAGCACAGATGGCTAAAAGCAGACTAGCGTGGATCTTGGTGATGCTCCTCACAGCTTTGTGGTCACGCAGAAGTTCTTTGACCTTTTTTTGTGTCACGTTTCCTCAACTGCAGGTTAGGGAAAATGATAATAGCTAACCATACAGTTATAAGATCACACACGTGGAAAGTGTTTCAACTTGAGGCTGACGCATATGATTATGATGGTTTGGGGCAAGTGACAGCTAAGGCAGTCTCTCTGACCCAGACTGACCCCTAGCTCACTTTGCTGACCTGGTGCCCACACCCAGCAAGCAGGAAAAAGTCTCATCTGCTGCAGAAGGGAGCCGGTGGGGTTCAAAGCCACCCCTCCCCCAAATGGCAGAGCTGGTGACTTTGTCCTAAACACAAGGGCTCTGGCTGGGTAAACAGAGACTTTCTCTAAGGTAAACAAGCCTGAAGGTTTCTGTTAGCTAGAAAAGCAGAACTCTTATAACAGTTTTTGATTTACCAGGAACCCCTCCAGGAACCCCCTCAACCTTCTCCCAACTACCTCTGGAAAGGGCACCTAGTTCTGGATAAATCTGGACAACTTGCATCAGCTCAGATCATCCCCACCCTGCTGTCATGCATGATCTGCTTGCTTTCCTGTTACTTTGCCCCATTCCCCATAGATGGCCATGGCAGCTTGATTCCTCAACAAAGTGTTCTTTCTGCCCTTGAGAGGTCTGGTTGGGTAGTTTCTCTACCCCATTCCTTATAGAGACAAGCTCCCTGGCGCTATGTCTTCTCTCAGCCAAGGATTGACTCATGAAGAATTTAATCATGGATGCAATCAAAGAAAGAATATTACTGCTTTATGGGGTGATCCTGAGGTGTCAGACAGAAAACTAAATTAGGGTCTTCCAAAGTTTTACCCCTCTCTTGAGATAAATGGCTCAAATTACACAGAGTTGGGGAGGTAAAGTCAGAGACCTATGCAGAATTTTTTCACTGACAATCCTGGACAGTAGGAATCAAAACTACTTAGCCTTTGTAGGTTTTGAAGCCAGCTAAAATGCTGACATATTTGAGCATGTCATACATGAACTATTTATTAAAACTGTTCTTGTGTTGCTAAAATGAGAAAGTAAAGAGGTCTCTCTCACTATTGAGATTTGTTGTCAGGGATGTGGTAATGCCAGTTACTGGCAAGTCTCATATCTGTGTCCCTTTCCTGCTAATATTTTTTTATTATGAGAAAATTTCATAATTTAGCTTCTTCCTTCTAGTTTCTACTTTAGTATAGAACCTTTCCTTTCCCTCCCTCTTTCTTCCTTGTCCTTGCTTCTTCCCTTCTCCCTTTTCCTTCCCTTCTTGCTTGTCTCCCTCCCTTTCCTTGCGTCTTTCTTTCCTCTTCATCCCTCTGTTTCTCATCTAGAGTGAGGGACAGGAAACCATTACATTAAGGCTACCCTAATATGATTTGACATATCATTTATTGAACCTGCACCAAAGCAATGATGACTTGGAACAATGAATTCCCTCAGGTAAGAGGCTGACAGAGGATCTCTGGCTGGTGATGAACAGTTTAGGGCTTGTATGGCAGGCTTTGTGATTGCTTGGTTAGACCCAGCTTGGAGGGTCTCTGAGGATGACAAGGGAGGTCTGTCTGAAGCTGTCACTTGACCATCCTCTTCTGTGGTAGTTTGGATGTAACTGGCCCCCATAAGCTCACAAGGATTGGCATTATTAGGAGGTGTGGCTTTATTGCAATGGGTATGGTTTTGTTGGAGGAAGTGGGTCACTGTGCGGCGGGCTTTGAGGTCTCATATGCTCAAACCATATTCAGTGCCTCAGACTACTTCCTGTTGCCTGCCAATCAAGAAGTAGGACTTCTCAGCTCCAGCACCATGTCCCACCATGATGATAATGGACTAACTCTCTGAAACTGGAAGCCACCCCATTAAATGTTTTCCTTTATAGGAGTTGCTGTGGTCATGGTGTCTCTTCACAGCAATTGAAACCTTAACAAAGATACCTTCTGAGTATGTCACCAGGAGGACAGCATGGGGTCCGGTGCCATTGTTTTTGTTCATTGTGTTCACGTTCAAGCATGAGTAAAAGACTTATGCATATTCACATATGTCCTCATAATATCAATTAGTATGGGTCTTTCTTTGCTTAAGGCGACCAATTTCTGTCAAACTGATCTAGCCCTGGTGCTCCAGGATCCATGTCTAGGTAGGATGAGCTGTCACCTCCACAGAGTATGCCAAGTGCTGTATTCATTCCAATCCCCGACTCTCACCTCTGTACTCTAAATACAGAGCTGGGAAACAGGGTCTCACAGTGTCCCCTGGGACTGCTTATGAAGATCAGATAGGGATCCACCAGCTTTGACCTCCAGAGTGTTGGGCTTAAAGGCTCACACCACCACACCCAGACCACCACTGTCTTTTGGTCATGAAAGAAGAAGAGAATGTCATAGTTCTACCCCACTCTCCTGCTGTTCGGGTCCCTATCCTTCCTTCTCTACCCTCCCCAGGCACACTGTACAGAAAGTTTCACTTGCTTTAATGGGCTTATCTTCGGAGGGGCTGGTGATATGAGCAAGTCTGCAGAGTGAGCATCCAAAGAGAGCTCAGAAAGCCTCTTCTACAGATAATTTTCAGGAACTGTCATTTTGTTGCTCTTATTTTTCTCTTTGAGAATCAGATGATAATTTCTCCTTTTATTTCCTCTGCCCCAAGACCCTCGCTGACATAGGTTATGAGATTGCCATCTTAACTATTATTTGAACACAGTTGATGAGATTTTTTTTTTCTCTACGCTCCTTTTCTCAGACATTCTACAAAGCAACCCAATACACCCAATGTCACTTAGCTCTGCTAAATGAAGTTCCGAGACTTGGAACCTCGTACCTGACTTCATTGTCTTCACTAACACTGCCACTAGCTCAGTTTTACGTGTAAAAATATCACCCCAGGCCGGGCGGTGGTGGCGCACGCCTTTAATCCCAGCACTTGGGAGGCAGAGGCAGGCGGATCTCTGTGAGTTCGAGGCCAGCCTGGTCTACAAGAGCTAGTTCCAGGCCAGGCTCTAAAAAAGCTGCAGAGAAACCCTGTCTCAAAAAAAAAAAAAAATATCACCCCAGAAGCACATAAAATGTGAGCTAAATAGAAAGTGAACTGTTTTTCCTTTAGCTATGGACCTCAGTGAGCAAGCGTTCTGCAGAAACAGCACAGAACATGTGACATGCCACAAGACCACAGCCACCTCAGCCCTTCTCTTATCCTTCAGCCAGATGCTGCTCAGTTTCCTCTCTTCCCCACAAGCGTTTTCTTCACCTTAATTCCCACTTCCTGGAGCCAAAAGTTCAAGCATCTGGGGCCGGGATTCCTTCTGCTTCTGTATTTGGTCTTCACAACCTGTTAAGGTTCCTTCACGGTTTCCTTTGAGATTAGTCCGTCCTAACCCGTCGCCACTGCTCAAAACCAGAAAGAACGTCTGCAGTTGCTGATTTCAAAGGATCCCTTGTATAGTTGCTAAGGTTGTTTGTCACCACACCACCCATGAAAAGTCTTTCGTGGCATCACATCTCAACCCAGGGTTTGTCTGGTTCATCCTAACATTTGCCTTGTCACCACCCATCCCTGCTGCCGAGCATCCGTCATGCGGATCTTTAAAGGCATGGCTTTAAGATTATTCTCCCAGCCTGTGATGCGCTTTCTTTCTTTGCCCATCCTACCTTTGGCGCAAGGTCACCTCTTCCCTGCAGACTGTCCTGAATGTCCATGAATGCCCATGAATGAGCAATCAGAACTTTTTCAATCTGCAGCACGAAGCAGATCCTCTTTGCCTGTGGCCTTTTTCTTTTGTACTTTTTTGTTTCTCTGGTATTGGAGGACTTCTGCACTACTTGACTAACATAAAAACAATCTTCTTTTGGGAAAATGTGTTTTTGAGTGAAGAATTGTATCTTAAGTGATGAACTTTGGGAACTACTCGTACGATAGGAATGTCTTCGTTACTATTCAATATTCTACCCTAAAACCCTAAAACATTTCTAGCCCCTTCTTCCCTGAGGCAGTTCTAATGTCAATTTGTGCTAACTTCATAGAAATATAATTGCCAAACAGCTGGCTGTAAGCAATGAGATATAAAGGAGCCACTAAAGGCTTTTTGTATTTACAATGTGAACTAGAAAGTGGCAGTTAAAAGCCGAATAATGCACAATGCTTGCCGTTTTAATTCTGACAATTTTGCATAATGATACTGTCTTCTTCCTTAACTACCAGAGTGACCGTGGGCCCTGGTGACCATGGCCTTCTAGTTCAAAGACTTCTCTCAGTAAGAATTAGCCTCATCGCGGCTGCTTTCTGAGCTGGTACCCAGCTTCTGAGTATCTTCAGATATTATTCTTTTTATCCTTTATTCTTTGGATAATGTTCATTGAATTCAGCTTATATTACTGGATGAAGGAAGTGATGATTACATCCGTTAGGGCTCCAGTGATTGCAGAAGCATTTCTAAATGGTTCGAATCAGAGGGTCCCTTATAGGCTTTATGAAATAGCAAAGACTAGGAGTGGGCCTCTGTGACAGGGATAGTGAGTGTCCCCTGAAATCCCTTCCCTGCTTATTTTTGAGTAATAAACTCCCAAAGTTGAAAGTGGGAACCAATTTACGCAGTCACACCCATTTCCTCTAAATCTTCTCTGATATGAAGGCTGTTTGACCGCCTCTTGATTCTTAGAGGTGATGTAATCACTTTCCACAGCACAGCTCCCAAACTGTAGTTCTCAGTTTGGGGAGCTTCCAGCAGTGTCGAGATATATTTCTCATGTCACCACAGAGAAAGGGGGTTTGCTATGGAAATTTAGGGGTAAGTTCAGGGATTCTGCTAAATATCCTGTAACACACAGGATAGACCACAACAGAAAATGTCAGGTTCAAGATATCAATAGAGGAGCTGGAGAGACGGCTTAGCATTAAGAGCACTGGCTGTTCTTCCAGAGGACATGGGTTCAATTCCCAGTATCCACATGGCAACTCACAACTATCTGTAACCCCAGTTTTTAGGGAATCTGATACTTTCACACCAATGCACATAAAATAAATTTTTAAAAAGATACCAGTAGACATGAGCTTGATAAAGCCCACCTTGGGGTACCAAGGTGAAATTAACAGAGAGGAAGGCAGGGAGAGCCTCCATCCCCCTGCCCCAAACTATCTACCCACCTGTCCTGGCCACATTCCCATCTACGGATGTCAAGAGGACGAGGAATTGGAAAACTAAATCTTTTAGTCTTATCTTTTGGGTTATCCGTATCATAACAGCAGTGGGGTTCACAGTTGGTAGGAATTCAGGGACGTCAGCAGGCTCCAGAAGTCTTTGCTATGGTTTCCGTGTTTACACTACACATGGTAGCCTTGCCAGCCTTTCTAGGGTTTCGTGTTCAGAATACAAATGACAGCACCGGCTGCGTCTCATAGGATCACAAAATACTGTTGTTGGAGGGAAAAGAGTCTACACATAAGAGATACCAAGAAAGCCCCAAATTTACTCTGATCGGACAGCATAGGGAAAATTCTTGCTCTAAAAATCCATATGCTAAATGGAGTGAGCCAAATGAACTTAGATCTAAGTTCTAGGTCCCTCTTCAAATGGATAAGGAAGAAGGGCCGCGTTGACTCCTTTTTGGAGGGAGAGGTAGGATCTGCTCTGTTCAAAGTTCAATGCTAAGAGCAGAAGAAATGACAGCTCCCATCTGGGCAGTGGTGGAACACACCTTTGATCCCAGCACTCAGGAGGAAGAGGCAGGCAGTTCTCTAAGTTCGAGGCCAGCCTGGTCTACAGAGTGAGTTCCAGGACAGACTTAAAACCTGTCTCATAAAAAGGAAAGAAGGAAGGAAGGAGGGAAGGGAAGGGAAGGGAAGGGAAGGAAAGGGAAGGAAAGGAAGGACGGACGGACGGACGGACGGACGGACAGACGGAAGGAAGGAAGGAAGGAAGGAAGGAAGGAAGGAAGGAAGGAAGGACAGCTTTCAACAGGTACCAGAAATGTTTGACCCAAAGGAGAGCTGGAAGAAGGCAGGGAACCAGTAGTGTTTACAGAGTTTACAATGATGGCTTCTGCCTAAACTTGGGAATGTAATCATAGCTATTTGCCAAGAGAGACATTTGTCATATTCAAGCAGGTTTCCAGAAATGAACCACTAAATACTTGTCTAAAGTGGCCTAGTAGGGAGGTAGACTTTGGAGAACAAAAAGATTTAGGATTTAGTATTTCTTTGTCAAATGCAGTTTTTTTCTTCTTCTTCTGCACTTACCGAGTAAGCCTTGTTCTATCAGTAAACCAATTGTTTAACAGTATACAAATAATTAAATCGTAATTGGGTTTAAAGAACTAACAATTTTTATTTCTATCACTGGCAGTTTCAGCACATTTACTTGAGGGGCTCTTTATAAATAATTTATAAGCATTTGGAAAAAGCTACATAAAAGAGTTGGTGTGTCTCTATAGTTTAAAATGTCTGTGTAGGTTAAAATGCTCCCTGCAATGCTATAGCAAGGCTGTAACATTAAAAATAGATTCTGGGGGAAATTTTCCAAGTGAGCATACAATTTAAAAATGAATTTACATTGGTTAAGTGCAATCCTTACTAGAGGAAAACAACACCATATAAGTGACTACCACAGAGAAAACCAGCCCTCTTTTAATGAGACAGATCAGAAAATAGCAAAGGCTGATTTAATTCACTAATGGTGGCAGCAGGCTTGGAAGAGACAAAAAGCATAAAGCCACAAGGCTATTATGAATTAAGTGGAGGGCATGCTTGTTTTAAACACTGGTGGTGGAAACCACGGAATCCCACCTATCAGTTTTGAGGATCGTTTAATGGATTCTACGTGACTACAGGCTTCCTGACTAACACCTTGGGAATGCACAGACACACAGACACACACACACACACACACACAAGAGAGAGAAAGAGAGAGAGAGAGAGAGAGAGAGAGAGAGAGAGAGAGGCGCTAAGCAGGGAAAGACTGTACGGTGGGGTGTGTTATGTGGTATAAGAGAGCTCTATCCATATAGAGTCCACTCCCAGGAGAGGAAGGAGTACATTATGTTTGAATGAACAACTGGGCTTTTTTTCTTCCCTGTTCAGGTTTTGTAGATGAGTTTTTTGACTGTAACTCAAGCTTATTTCTTTTGTACTTAGGAAAAATCTCCCATGAGTAGATAACACAGTAATTACACTTGATGCTTTCTGGATGGCTACAAAGAATTCGGGGGAATTGACTAAGGATAAACAGTTTATGAGCTGACAAACAAAATCCACACAGAAATGGTCAAATGACTCAGAAAGGAAAACAAAACACCAAACAACCAATTTGCCTGGAAACATCTTCTCTTGGGGAGACTTGGGCTTGGTCTTTTACAGTAAAGCAAAAGGCCTTTAATGAGCAACCACACTGAAAAAGACTAAACACTTCCAACTGATAAAATACATGGTTGATATGGCTACTTAGTGGCACTGTTAGGTTTCTAAGTTCATGCAGTTTTCAAGTGGATGATGCTACTTGGTGTCTATCTACATGAGGACAGCTTCCAGGCAGTGCAAACAAGCACAAATGGAAACACTTGAGAACAGAGGTATCCTCATATGCCATATGCTTAAGTGGGGTTGACTGTTACAGGGTTTTTAGCCAAGGGTCATATAATTTTCTTTCTTTTCCTCCCTCCCTCCCTCCCTCCCTCCCTCCCTCCCTCCTCCCTCCCTCCCTCCCTCCCTCCCTTCTCCCTCCCTCCCTCCCTCCCTCCCTTCTCCCTCCCTCCATTTCTTTCTTTTGAGACAGGGTTTCTCTGTGTAGCCTTGGAACTCACTCTGTAGGCCAGGCTGGCTTCAGAACTCACAGAGAACCACCTGCTCCTGCCTCCCAAATGCACCACGGCCAGACTGGTCATCTAATTCTTACAATGGACTAACGAGTGCCAATCTTCACTACCTTCCTATTTTTGCTTCAAAACAGCTACACATATTCTAAGACTCTGCCATCTGTGCACTAGGAAGTTCACGTGCTGAAAACGCCTTGGGGATAGGATCTAGAAAGGCTTCTGAACATTCTAGAACCTGCTACAGGTCTGGGCAAATCGTGCAGGAGGCGAGGGCTGCTGCGGTTTGCATGTTTGGCAGCTTCAGAAACACTAATGTTTCAGGGAGTAATGTGGGATTTTTCTCTGTATGCTGGGATTACCTTTAATGAATAAAGTAAGTTGGCTTGAGCCTATAGCAAGGCAGAATTTAGCTAGGCAGGGAAAACTAAACTGA
Organism: Arvicola amphibius; assembly: GCF_903992535.2. Lineage (NCBI taxonomy): Eukaryota > Metazoa > Chordata > Mammalia > Rodentia > Cricetidae > Arvicola > Arvicola amphibius. The sequence continues at coordinate 21,817,681 of NC_052063.2, forward strand.
ATGCTGGGAGAAGGCAGGCAGAGTTTAGGGGAAGCCATGGAGCCTAGGCAGAGACAGCCGCACTGAAACTTTGCTGGTAGGCCATAACCTTGTGGTGATGCACAGATTAATGGAGATGGGTTCAATTAAGATGTAAGAGTTAGCAAATAAGAAGGTAGAGCTAATGGGCCAAGCGGTGATTTAAATAATATGGTTTCCATGTGATTATCTCGGGAGTCTGGGCAGCCTGAAAACGAACTAGCAGCTTCCTTACAAGGGAGTTACTTCCTCTGTGCTCCCTCTTTGTGTCCAAAGGGACCCTTCTGAGCCCATGGACCTTACAAGGGAGTTACTTCCTCTGTGCTCCCTCTTTGTTTCCAAAGGGACCCTTCTGAGCCCATGGACCTGGAAAAGGATAAATCAGTGCAGTTCTTTGTTTCCTCATTAGTAAAAGTGACACTGGAAAGGATTCACAGGGGTGGAGAGATAGCTCAGTGGTTTTTACATTGGCTGCTCTTCCAGATAACTGGAATTCAATTTCCAGCACCCACATGGTAGCTCACAACTATCTCTAATTCCACTTGCAGGGGATCCAACACCCTCACAAAGACAAATGTACACGTAAAATAAAAATAAATAAAGTACTCAAGCATGTGGTGAGGACACACACACACACACACACACACACACACAAGATGCATAGTCTTGCCGGTAGCTCATATATCCCAACACTGCATATAATAATGCATATCTTGTTTATATAACAGACTGGCCCATTATTGAGTGTTCTTTTGAATGATTTCCTTCTGAGAGAGAGGTTTCATAAACATGGTCCTCTTTCCTAAAGCTGCGTGAGTCTGAAATCAGCCAGGATCCTTCTCATAGAGAAGGCCACTTCTACATTCATGCTTCAGTTTTCTCAATATGAGAAAGAAAACATAAATCATGGCTTCAGTATAGTACTAGATACCAGATAAAGGGAAATGCCATGGAGCAATCCAATTTGTGATAATTTTATTGCAAGGTCGTGAATAAAGCCAATCACCACACAATGTCTCAGATCTTAATAAAAACCACAGTAATGATTTTTTTGCACACTTACATCTAGGGTTTTATATAAGAAGCCTAGTGGCTGAGAAATGGGGGGGGATCATTCAATTTCTTATTAAACTTGTGCTACCTTTAATCCCAGCACTTGGGAGGCAGAAGTAAGTGGATCTCTGAGTTTGAGGCCAGCCTGGTCTACAAAGTAAGGTCTAGAACAGCCAGGGCTACCCAGGGAAACCCTGTCTCAGGGGAGAAAGAAAAACTGGTTCCCACGAAATGGGTTGATTTCTTGGTGAGATTCTACAATCACATGCTAAGTGGCTGTACGGATGGCTTGTAAGATTGGATGCTAGGGGCTGGCTTTATTTCCTATTTCCCATTCTCTTGAACAATAAGCATTCTACCAGGCTGACATCTGTTACCTTGATGTATGTAAAGCCAACACGCTAAGCCAGCTTAAATAATTCAAGTTCTGTTGTCAGTTTCACCTGTATTTTGTGGTGCAGGAGTCATCCATTCACTGTGTCTCCCACTCACTGCCTGTGATATTGTCGTTATGACTGCTCAGTGAATGGCTTGTTCAGTCCTGGTCCCAGAGTTGATATGGAGCCCAGCACATGGTAGCGAACAAGAAGTCTTTTGCCGAGAGATACATGCATCAGTAAAAGACTAATACCCAGGGACTGTGTGAGTATAAGGACGTGCAGAAAGCTATGGGTTAAGTTTGTCCCTTAAAGCACCGGCAGTGTAGCTGAGAAGAGAAGATATAAATTTAAGTGTTTATCTAATTATTCTTTATCAGTAAAAACTTGGAAGCCAGATATTGGAGTAAGAACCTGAATGATCAGAGAAGCAACTGGTAACAGCCCCTCTCTCTTCTTCCTGTTTTAAAAAGGGCTGAGACTCTTTCTAAAACCTCCCTACTATTTCCTGTATCTCTCTACATGTCCCGAGTTCTCCAAAAACTCTATGGTTAATTTTGGTCAGCTAGTAGCTAGCGAGCTCTGCCTTCTGACTCAAAGTAAACTTTATTGGCAGTTTTGGGAGTGGAATCAAAATATCCCACAACAATAAATTCTTGGGAAACCAAGTTTAAGTTGATATATTTCTGTGGTCGAAACGATAACCGAAGACCATATTTCCTTGCAAATTATTTACTCAGCAAAAATTGTGAGAGGAATCCCAAGATGGTAGATTCCTCTCACTCAACAGAAATAGTTGGAATTTGAAAGTATACATGCAGAATCTAAACAAGTAGGATGGGTAATGAGAGCTGGCCTTTTGCTAACCTCAAAAATCATCAGCTTTTCTATCTTCTTTCACATCTAGAGGAGCAATATAAGCAAACATGAACACTCTGATGTCTGGACTGTGTTTATGCTCATGTGAAGGGGAAAGGGTGCCACGGGGGGAGGGGGGGACTGTCTTCCTCTGAACGTGTTTTTTTTCCCTCAGCCTTTTCTACTCTTCTGACTCATAATGGAAATCCACGATTGCCTTAAATTTAAGTTGATTTTCGTGGATGGGAAGTTCATGTGCTTTAAGTTGGTTTCAGTGAGATAGAATTCTATATGGTATCCAGAATTTATAAAACACAGGATTAAAATTGCCAAGGCAACTAGTTGAAGGTGCCAAATTAAAACCACAATCTGTGGTTTTATGTATTTCCTATTGCTATATCTTAAAATATAAGCATTTTAATGACCAGGGAATCCAGTTCTATAGTAGACTTTTCATTTCCTACGGAGTCTCCCGTGGAGCCATGGGCATGGATGGGGTTCGTTTGGGGGCCCTGTCTTGTTCCACTTCTCTTAAAGGGAGCATCAGCCTGTGCTGTAGAAAGTTTTACATTTACACATGGGGAACCTCTGCCAGGTTGCCCAAGCTCCATTTCCTCTTTCCCCCCAGTCGTCTCTCTGATGTGTGGGACACATCTTCCTGGCTGTCTTCCTCCTCTCCATCCACCCAACACGTCTTCATTGTGATCAGTTCTAATATCATTTCTTCATGGAATTGTCATGGCCGCTCATCCCAGCTTAGCCACACCTTTTAAAATTTCCCACAGAAACCAGTATTTGCCCATGCATTTATGTGGTGTAGAAATGCTTTGAGGTGAAGGTTATCAACACTGCTGGGACTTCTGTAGCATCATCCCTGGCAGATCTGTCTCTGGAAACCTCAGAGGAATAGCTTTCTCACTGGACGTAGCAAAGATGCCTCACGGGAGTTGGTGGAAACAAATGGTTCATCCTGTAGCTCCTTCTCTGAGATGCTCACTGAAAATACTTAGCTATTGCCACAGATGGATGAGACCCTGATAAAAAAAATTACCAGCTGGATAATTGTGGAGAGTCAATCTCCTCAAATAGGCTTCCTAGAGAATTCTCGTGATGAACAGAAGCATTACTGCTCTATGACCTGCCTTTGACTTTTTGTGCCTTTCGAGGTGCTTGCTTGAGTGAGCAGGTCTACAGGTTATCATATGACATTAAAGCCAACTCACAGCATCGTGAGACAGATAGAGTTAATGGTTTCCAATGGATCGGAAGCAGTAGAGAGAGGCAGAAGTATTTCTGCCTTGCTGGGCCCCTAGACCCGTTTCTCTCCACCCTGCCACAGCTGCTTAGGAAATTACCACTCTGAGGCTTATTATCAGATACAATTGTTTGGCCAAAGTCTTAGGCTTCTTACTGGCTAGCTCAATCTATTAAATTGACTCGTTTCTATTAATCCCTGTATTGCCACGAGGCTGTGGCTTACCAGTATGGCATGCCACTCCTTCGGTGGCTACCTGGCATCCCCTTGACTCGGCCTACTATCTCTATCTCGGTTTGAATTTCCTGCCTGGCTTTACTAAGCTATTGGTCAAAACAGCTTTATTCATTAACCAATACAAGCTACACATACACAGAAGGACATCCCACATCAGTTAGGGACGTTCCTGTTGAAGAAGGCATGAAGCTGTCTTATTGCACAGAAGATGGTGCCTATTTGTAAAGCAATTTGTCTAATGAAAGGCTGAGGAATGCTTGCTGGGTTTTTTTTCCTCTTTTTTTCTCTTTTAAATAACTGTGGTGTCGCTGGGGTTAGAACACTCTGTTCACATTCTTCCCAGTTTAGCTTCAGGGTGGGAAGGGTTGTTAAGGCTAAGTGCTCGGCCCTGTCACCCTAGGACCAGACAAAGAGGGCCGGATTCCACAACCGGCTCTGGCCTTGACAAAGCCATCCCAGAGTGTGCTGAGCGAATTAATTGGGTAGAATTGTTAGGCAGAGGCAGAATCCTGACTCTGAGTCTTGTCCAGAGTGATTCTGGGTGATTAGGATTCCAAATCGGTTTTCAAAAGGGCTAGTTCTTACCCTGCCGCGCTGGATGTAAACACAGTTCGAACAGCTCACGACTGGGTTCTTAATCTGGAGGCCACTGTACAGTGGCAGTTAGAAACCTTTAATAATAAATAAGAGGGTAGACACAATGTTCTAAGAGAAACGACCATTTACGGGCTTTGATTACATGGAAAAGCGCTCGGTGTTTTTAATGCCTCTTTTAAGAAATATATAAATGAGCCTAAGGCCGTAGGCAGTCAGCATTATTAAGGCATTTTAGGTAAAACTGCTCCTATTCAACCCTGAGAGAAGCATGGAAGTCAACGTTTTAGGGAACCGACAACCTGTTTTGTTAACGCATAGCTTATATTATTAGTTGCTGCTGCTTTAAACACAACTGAGATCTATCTTTCTGCGCGGGAATTTTTACAGGTGTACAGTGAAGCAGCGCCAGAAAAAAAAAAAAACAAACTCAAAAGGACCAAAGGGAGGGCAGCATTAGCTGATGCATCAATCTCTATAAAGATCGGGACAGTGATAAGCGGAAAACACTTAGAAATTTAAAAGGCCATGTCTGCATGCAGTCACATAAACTCATAAAAAAAAGTGGGGACCCAGTGGGGGACAGAATGTAGACTTTTGATTACTGAGTCATCCTCCACTGCTTTTGAATTATTAATGGCTAGTTTGTGACATCCAGTCCTGACCAATCACCTGTCAATCATGTGCCAGCTTCTCCAGGAAACTCCTCCCCCAACAGGGGCCCGAGGAAGATAAAAAAAAGCTGTAAACTCTAAGCTCCTGGCTGCGCATCAGCCTGTGGGAAGATGAGCAACATCTCAATGCTGGTGTCTGGTCTTTCCGCTGCCTCCTTTGCTTTTGCAAGCCTAAACTACAGTTTCATAGAAAACACCGCTGATACTAATTAGGGGCAAATCTATGCCCCATGACTGTCTACATCTATGGCATTTGTTTGTAGAAGCACTTTTAGAGAGGGAGAGTGACTCTTTTTTTTTTTTTTTTTAAGGCCATCTCTGGCTATTTCCTGGTGAGACAGAACTTCCTGTGAAGAGGTCATCACAATATTGGCTATCATCTCCACAGTAACCAGCTTTCAAGGCAACTGGCTGAGGATCCCTGGAATGCAGAAGTTACATTAGATGTGAGACGGTGACACAAGGATCCATGAGCTAGTGCCACCTGTATTTTCTTATGAGCATAATACTTGGCAAATATTTTCTTCATCATCTGAGTCAGTAGGAGCATTGTAGGTGATGCTTTGCCTGATCCTAAAGGATCAAAAAACATAAATGTCTCCTTTACTGTTTAGGTCAAGCTTAAGGCAGTGGTTGTGACCCCTTTTGGGGGATTGTGTAACAGATATCCTCCATATTAGATATAGATATTTACATTATGATTCATAACTAGCAAAATCAAGCTATGAAGTAGTAACAAAAAATTTTATGGATGGGGTCACTACAGCATGAGGAAGGGTCACAGCATTAGGAAGGTTGAGGACCACTGGCTTAAGGGATCTAGGTATCTGGGGTTTCTAATGTGTACCTGGAGCCCCACATGCTGGCAGAAGTCCAGGGATAGGTGGCTACCCCTACTTCTGGTTCTGCCCGTGCCGCCTGGATAGGTAGTAACAAACTTAAGAAAGAGAATGTTCTTGTAGCTTCATGCAAGAATAATTATGAACATCAGAAATCATGAAACTCAATAACTTTCCCAACAAGGATGATTTTTAGATATGAAGGAATCCACCTTGCCATTTAGGGACAAGGTGACCCAACTTCTTCAAGTACTCCATCATTCAAGTGTATGAAAGAGCAAGAGGTTAAGCTAAGAGACCGCCCAACCAAGGCTCTTCCACTTCAGGAGTGTGTCTGTGTCTTAAATAAATACTTCTGAGCCGGCGGTAGTGGTACACTCCTTCAATCCCAGTACTCGGGAGGCAGAGGCAGGTGGATCGCTGTGAGTTTGAGGCCAGCCTGGTCTACAAGAGCTAGTTCCAGGACAGCCAGAGCTACACAGAGAAACCCTGTCTTGAAAAACCAGCCAACCAACCAACCAACCAACCAACCATCCATCCATCCATCCATCCAACCAACCAACCAACCAACCAACCAACCAACCAACCAACTAACCAACCAAACAAACAGCCTTCTGAGGACAGAACTATTTCATAACCATTTTATATTTGTAGCTCAGGTCATAGGCAGGGTGCTTAATTCGAATTAGGAGAAGCCTTTGCTGCCTCCAATTGAAGATTATAAAAAGAAAACGGGAAAGATCTCCCTATGCTGTTCTCTCTGAACTGAAGGAAAACAATGTCAACAGTAAGAAACGGCATCTTGCCTCCTCAATACTCCTGCCCCCAAGGAAGAGAAAGAGTCCAGTGTAATAACTCAGACAACGGACCAAGACCTGTGACCTTCCTTCAGCTCCTCTCCGCTAGACGCTGGTCCAGAAAAAGAGCCGGTCCCCAAGGGATACAAGGCATATCTTAAGCCTGCCTTCCTGCCTGCCCCTTGTTGACTTCCTGGGGGCACTGGTGAAAGCCTCTCACTGTTGCTCTCAAGTCTGGAGGCTGCTAAGGAGACTCTCTTCATTGTCTTGGTTTCGTCTGAAGGACAGTGAGTGCATCAACTCTCTGGCAAGAGCGAGCTGTTTCTTTCAGACACCGCTGTACGTTAGCATGGTTTCCACACCGACTATGAACTCATTTGTCTTATTTGTTTGCAGAGCTTATCCCCAGTGTCTTACAAAGGAGAGTCAATAAAAAGTTGTTGAATATCTGAAAAACTAAACAAAACACAGCTTCAGAAAACAATGACCCCAGAGTGTCCCTCAACAAGTGCCGGCTTGTCTTGAGTAAAGGGAAAACTTAAAACTTCAAAACAGCCGAGTGATGAATACGCAGATAAGGGAGAAAGCATTTGCCCCGATTTCCTGGTGTCCTGGGCATCATTCCCAGTGCAATAAACAAAACAACAAAGTAACAACTCAACACATCAACCAAATCCCGAAGGGATTGGAAGGATGCAGGGATTCTAGCTCATGTGAGCATCCCCCAGGGGTTCAGCAGAGCTTTCCTTTCCCTGGTCTGTCTACCCCTGACTGTAGTAAAGTGAATGATACCTCACATTCCTTCTTAAGACATAGCTTTGGAGGGACATGTTAGAGTCAGTAGAAATGGAAGCGAGGAGGCGTCACTAGAAGAGAGAAGATAAAGAACAGTGGTCCTCAACCTTTCTGATGCTGTAACTGTTAAGTTGGGAGCTTAGACCCCTGCCCCTTGCATCTATCCTAGCCCCCGTCCCTGAGAGTTAGCACTCTAGACTCCAAATCCCAGCAGGCCAGGTCCTGACCCCTCCCTGAGGGGGATGTCAGGACTACTCCCAAGAATATTTAAGTGAACTCCCAAAAGAGGAACATGGGTCTCCTTTTCTTTCTCCCGTTGGTGGTCGCATGGCTTCCCAGTTTCCCCTGGGGGCCACCCAAGAGCGCAGAAATCCCATTAAACCTGGATATCTCTTAATCTGGCTTGTTTTGATTTGGCTTGATTGAGAATTTGCATTAGGAAAATATTCCTAACAGTAACCATTTAATACAAGTCCTTGTGTTGTGGTGACACCCAACCATAAAATTATTTTCGTTCTGACTTTATACCTAATTTTTGCTATTGTTGTGACTAGTAAAATAAATCTGTTTTTCCAATGGGTTTAGGTGACCCCTGAGAAAAGATTGTCTGACCCTGAAAGCAGCTGAGACCCACTGATCTAGAGAGCCATTCTAAAATGAACAAGAACCAAGGTAGGGCTAAACAATGTTGATTATCCAGCAAGCTAAGACAATTCTCCCAAATAAAAGTGAGCAAAAGCAGCTCTTCCTTAAAAGAAAGGGACATGGCAAACAAAAGAATAATAGAAACCTCAGCATTTAAAGAAAGCCTAATCCCGAAAAACAAAAGGAAATTCCTCTGAAATGTTCTGCACTGTGAGTCAACTTAATGAGGACATAAACCCCTGAAAGCCACAACCTCAAAGACGAGCTAGGACACTGGAAAGGTTGCACAAGGACTAAGGCACACAAAGAAGAAAGGGCTACGACTGAACGAATTTTCCAAGTCGATCCAGCAGGGAACGAGCAAACATGGCAGCAAATGAAATGGCTGACACACAGGCATAGCCACCAGAGACAAGGCCACCTGCAGCAGCAGCAGATAACATCATAGATGGGAGTACAAAGGCCCTTCACTGGGGGTGAGGGGGAAGCTGATGTGTCAGGAGAGAGTCTAATAACTAGAACACGGAAAACAGTTACCAGATTCTTATGAGCAGATTTCCTTAAAGAATTATCTCATCTACTGACTGAAAGAGCGTGTTTTAGGAAATATTGATAACATGTGTTCAACCCCACAAACATGTTCCTGGTCAAAAACATTCCCCTGGCATTTAAGTAGGAAAAAAAAAACCAAAACCAAACAAAACCAAGTCACACTGGAAGAAGCTTCCAGTGTTTTCATGACATCCAACATGAAGGCCATCTGAACACCAAACATAGCAATATGGAGAGTCCAACACAGACCTTTAGTCAAGGACTCTGGTTTGGGGCTCCTTGATTTCTGAACTCGGTGATTAGGAATCATACCATGGCTGACCTTAGAAGATCTATCCTAGCATTTTCTAAAGGTGTGTAGTCTCTGAAAGCAAATCCTGTGTGTGTTCGTAGTGAAAAAGACTGTGCTCGATTTGGAGATCCAGCTGCTCTAAGTTCTGCCTGGCAGATTTAGGACACACATCAGTACATAGAAGAGTCCAGGACATGAAAGAAATGATTTTATTGGGCTGGGGAGATAGCTCAGAGGTTAAGATCACTGCCTGCTCTTCCAAAGGTCCTGAGTTCAATTCCCAGCAACCACATGGTGGCTCACAACCATCTGTAAAGGGGTCTGGTGCCCTCTTCTGGCCTGCAGGCATACACACATATACAGAATATTGTATACATAATAAATACATAAAAATGATTTTAGAAGCGTTCTTTAAGCCAGTGGTTCTCAACCTGTGGGTTGTGACCCCTTGGGGTGGGGGGTTAAATGACTCTTTTGCAGGGGTCGCCTAATGCATAACACTAGTAAAATCCCAGTTATGAAGTAGCAATGAAATTAACTTTATGGTGGGGGGGGGGCGTCACCACAACACGAGGAACTGTATTAAAGGGTCACAACATTAGGAAGGTTGAGAATCACTGCTTTAAGTCATTCTTTGAAACAAATTTTCCTCCCCATAACACCCACCTGGTAATATTTTCAAAAGGATTTATTTTTATTTATGTGTCTATGTGTATGTCGGTACTCCCATGTTGGGGGGAAGTGGTGTGGGGAAAGGCCAGATGAGGGTGTTGGATGCCCTGGAGTTGGAGCTATAGGCGGTTATGAGCTGCCCCACGTAGGTGCTGGGAACGTAACTCTAGTCCTTAGCAAGAGCAGTGAGCACTCTTAGCTGCTGAGCCTTCTCCAGGAACTTCCACTCCCTCTCAGAGCCTGCTGAAATTGGCACGTTCCACTCGGAGAACCTTTGATCTGCGACAATACCATTGTGGGAACGGATCTTAAAACTCCGAAGAGCAATGATGGAGATGCAGTTTACCTGTCTGTCTGTCACCACATCGAGAACAGCACCGAACTATCCATCTGTTACCTATGTATGCTTCAGAGTGAAATGGGACCCTTGATTTTAGGGATGGAAACGTCACCGTGGCTGAGCAAGTGGCTGGGCAGGTCACCGCGGAAGGTAGTAAGAATGGGTACTCTCTAAAGTTCCCACTTCCAATCTTAACAAATGCTCATTTCCCCATGTGCTCCTCCTCTCCCTTCTTTACATGAAAAGCACGCGTCTTTGAAAGCTGCTTTGCCACTGTGGAATCTGGATGCGACAATATTCCTGCTTAGTAGAAAGGAGGGAAATTCTAGAAGAAGTGCTAACGCTGAACGCTTTTTCCTCCTTGGGGTCCAGGAATGAGGTGACTCAGAAAGAAAAAGAGTAAATACCGGTCAGGAGAAGGAAAACAAACCCCTGCTGCTTTGCCATGCCTCATCCCACCAGTCCGGTTTCCTCCAGTTTACGTAAGGGTAGTTTACGTCGGTGTGAGATGCCTTCTAAGTATTAGATTCCACGCCACTGCTTCAGAATGGAGGAAGACGAGGCTGTCTATTCACATCATGTCTCTTTTATGCTACTTTGGACTGGAAAAGATAAGAATTTTAATTCGAGACTGGCTTGTTTTTGGTCCCCTCCCTTCCTATTGGGCAGAAATGTGTGAGGAATGTGGATTGAAAAGGCAGGCGCGATGTTTCCAGATAGAGTTATATTTATCTGTCCCGAGAGACAGCCGGAAGCAGAGGTGACAGTGGGTGGCAGAGCAGCTGACTTAGGAAAGGTCAAAGGTTTTAAGAAGTGAGGTACCCAGAAGTCAGAATGTAGCAGGGCAAGCAAGCAATTACCTGGATTTGTAGCCCTCTTCAGGGTTTTTGTTTTGTTTTGTTTTTGTTGTTTTTTGGGTGGGGGAGGCGGGGGTTAGGCCAAAGACTTAACTGTGATCATAATAAGGTGGGAAGGATGTGCGTAACAAGAACCCCTTGTGTATTTCTGCTGGAGATGTTTCCTGATTGTGGTCAGAAAAGCTGATGCTCAGACCCTGCACCCCAGCATCTCACTGGATTTGTAACGGTCACAGAGACACAGATACTCTCTGCCACTTTGCACAAACACACTATTCTTGACTGCATTTTCTATGATAGCATAAATCAGAAATAACCCAGATACCATCCTCAGAACAACGTATTTATCAATGCTAAATGGCAACACAGTTAACAAAGTTATATTACATCTCTAGATCATAATTTGGAGAGTTAAATAGCAGATTTAGAATATAATGCAATTTATAAAGTTTGAAAAAAAAGTAAGAAACACATGTGCCATATATGTATTTGAAAACATGTAAAAAACCAAAAATAAATGTGTAGGTAAGAAAAAAACGCATGGAAGTGACAGAATGTGAAAAGGGATTGAGAATCACAGGTGCCAAGTTCACATTGATAGCCACCACTAATGATAGAATAGGAGAAAGAGCGGAATAGGTGCGCAGGATATATTGGTGTGTTATGTCGTCTTTGGCCGAGTTGGGTAGACGATTATCTTCTGATTGCTGTATGTATAAGCTATTTCACTTGAAAAGTCCCAGCCACTCTGAGTCAGCGTCAGCTGCAAGGTATGTGTCCCTGCTTGTCGCCAGCACAGCGCCTTCCCCATTTGGCGGCATGACAGCGGATGCTGCAGAGGTCTGCTTGTGTATCTAATCCAGTCTCATTATCTGGAACGTCTGCAGCAGACATTCAGCTCCTGGAGCCGATGGGATCAACCCTGCCCTACTTCTGGTGGGCTTGCCGAGTCCCTGGTGGGAGGAGGCAGAAAGCAAGCTGGGTTAATGGGACTTAGCCGAACACCAGTTAGGCTGCTTTGGGGCTGTCTTTTCTTGACTAATCGAGACATCTGTCTTACGACACCTTACCTCCCCAACTTCCCACACTTTCCCAACCTAAGCTTGGTAAGGGGTCGTGTGTAGAAATAAATTCCTGAAGAATGATTCCGAGTTTAATGCCCTGATTTGGATTCCCTGCACTGAAAATCTGAAATTGTTAGTGCGCATTGCAGGGAGAAAGGCAGAAAGTGCTGCTGGTTTTATTTATTCAGATGAATAAAATCAGAGGCCAGGCGCGAATGCTCGTGCTAGATGCTGGCTTTTGAGGCGCCTGTCTGCCTGCATGTCCCTATGTTGATAACATGTCCTGACATGTTGATAATGGACTGCACCTCCGAACTGTAAGCCAGCCCCAGTTAGATGTTTTCTCTTGTAAGAGTTGCTGTGGTCACGGTGTCTCTTCACAGCAATAAAACCCTAGCTAAGAGAGTTGGATATCACAGGGGATTCAAACACAGAAACAGCACACACTTACATACCATAAATCATGTATTTTTTCATTTATGACTATCCTGTATTTCAAACATGGTTTTTCCCAATGCCCCCAAATAAACTATCCTTTTTATATTTCTTGTAAGCTCTCACCATTTCAAAGGCACGTTCTTTGGACCTGCTCTCTTGATCAATAACAAATGTAATAGAATTTGAATCCTGGACTCCTTTTTTTTCTAAAACAGAAATTTCCCCCAGTTTGTGGTTTGAAAGTATAGACATGGCTAGTTCTAGCTTACCCAGTCTTTTAGTGAGAAAATAATGAATCTAGCGATTTCCCTTCCGTGCTTAGATTTTAATCAATAACAAAGTATGCGTGAAAGGCCCAGTGTAATAATAGCTGAGTGTTGATGAAGATGAAGTGTGTATTTCTGAGAAACATAGAGCAAAAACAGCCCAAGACAAAACTTCCTGCTTGTCCTCCCAGCCCTGCAGCCAGCCCTCCCTACGCGGTGTGTCACAAACACTCTTCCTCCCCTTCCTCCAGGATTTTACCCCAGCAGACCTGAATGCTTGAGTATCACACAGCCCCGTATTAATCTCCTAATCTGTATCTCTGTCTGGTCCTTTTATGAAGCTCTCCTGACAGCACCATGTGGCCTTCATACTCCCCCCCCCCCCCCAATTCCTTGACCTTCTCAATTGAATTTTCCTTAGATCTGGAAATGAGGCATTCTGACAGCAGTCAGGGCTTCAAAACCATGATTTCCCCTGTGAAATTTCCGTGTGGGCTCAGTGTGGATACAATGTTCAGTGTGGATACAATGTTCAGTGTGAATGGGCTCAGTGTGGATACAATGTTCAGTGTGGTTACAATGTTCAGTGTGAATGGGCTCAGTGTGGATACAATGTTCAGTGTGGATACAATGTTCACTTTGAATGGGCTCAGTGTGAATACAATGCTCAGTGTGAAGGGGTCAGTGTGGATACAATGCTCAGTGTGAATGGGCTCAGTGTGGATACAATGTTTAGTGTGGATACAATGTTCAGTGTGAATGGGCTCAGTGTGGATACAATGTTTAGTGTGGATACAATGCTCAGTGTGAATGAACTCAGTGTGGTTATGATGTTTAGTGTGGACCAGCCCAGTGTGGATACAAGGCTCAGTGTGGATGGGCTTAGGCCATGCCATGGTTCAGCTGCATTACTAACGCAAACTGCTCACTCAGAAGCGCAGAGAAAGCTGAGTGTGCCCACGTGACTGCAATTCTGGATACAAATGGGTAGACACGGAGCCCCAAGTCTGCAGGCTGGGTCTGCGGCAGCATAGCTCAGCACTTCCCACCAGGAAATCCTGAAATAAAAGTTTCCCTTCCAGTGATTATAAATTGGAATGGCGGTTTGGGTAGAACGCTTTGGCGACACGGGGAATTCACATTCCCTTCCACTTAGTATTTCCACGTACAGGACATGTTGTAATTAGTTCCCGTGCATAGAGAGATTGAAAAATAATAGCGTTTCTGAGACAAAGCATTTGGTTTATATGCTGAATGAGTAAAGATACCGTGGTGAGCTCACACACAGTCGCAGGCAGCTATGTATGTGTAGTTACCGTGTGGAGCAGAGGAAACAGAGGAATGACTCAGCGGGGCCTTTACTTCAGAAAGCGCGTGTGTTCTGTACTGTCCAGCGTCCTCTTTCCTCGGACGTGGACAGTTGCTGTTTTATTTTACTTTCTTTTTATTTCCCCCTTGTGTCCTGTTATTTTATTTTGCAACGGCTCATCAAAGGTCCTCCCAACCACACTGGCCTTATTTGGTCACCCCGCCCCCCGCCGACACACACACACACACACACACACACACACACACACACACACACCCCCACACCCCGAGACAGGGTTTCTTTGTAGCTTTGGAGCCTGTCCTGGAACTAGCTTTTTAGACCAGGTTGGCCTCGAACTCATAGAGATCTGACTGCCTCTGCCTCCTGAGTGCTGGGATTAAAGGCGTGCGCCACCACTGCCTGGCATATTTGATCACTCTTATATCACCATCATAGTGTCATCACTAGAGCACAGATTTATGTAGTATAGTATGATAATGAGTGTGTGTATATACATACACATATATGTATATATATGCATATATATGTATATATAATTTTTGAAAGTACGTACATACATGAGACAGCCTCACAGTAATTATCTCCGATGAAAGAGATCACTATGGGTGTGCAATGCCTTGGCCTGCCTATCTGTCCCTTCTTTTTTAAGAATATGTATTACTGTTAGAAGACAAAAAACTATCCAGGTGGTGGCAGCACACACCTCTAATCCCAACACTCGGGAGACAGAAGTAGATGGACATCTGTGAGGTCGAGGCCAGTCTGGTATATAGTGTGAGTTCCAGGACAACTAGGCCTACACAGTGAAACCCTGTCTCAAAAAACCAAACCAAACCCACCAACCAAATAAACAAAAACAAAAAAGGAAGGTAAAAATGAATTTTAATAAACAAGTGATTAATTCTGCATAAATATAGAAACAGTGGAAAACCTATCGAGGGGGCAATCATCCGCTTCTTTAGATACAGGCGCCCTACGTAAGAACCTGAAAAGAATATGGCCCCATGGCCATTCATGACACCAGATGCCTGCTTGCTGTGTGGCCCACCACTGCGCCCTCTAGGGGCATGTGTTTCTGAGTCCTAATGTACTAAGATCCTGAAGTTTATGCCTTTGGGATAGCGGGACCAGGCTCCTCTCAGAAGGTCACTGTGACTCAGGGCTCTCTGCCTTCTAAGAACAAAATGCATGGCTTTCTATTTGCTGCCTCTCTGCCCTGGGTTTCCACTTATCTCTGGCATTCCTTTCCCGGACAGCTTAGATTCCACTTGCCCTTATCAGAGTTCTCCTACTGCTGCCCTGAAGATCCGCTGATAGGCGGACAGGTTTACCTCTCCCAGGGGAGTACAGGTGCAGGGCTTCTGCCTGCACTAGGAGGAGGAAGAGGAGCAGCAATGGCTAGAACCAGACATTCCTGAGCCACAAGCAGCAGTGGCAACTCTCCTGGGAGTTCAGGGCTTCAAGACGAAGTCCCAACTTCCAACAGTGAGATTAATAAGGATCTATGTGCATCCCTACCTTTCCAAAACACACAGTGGCACAACCACACCCACGTACACACAGCCACACTCACAGGGTCACCCCCAACCCCCACACCTACACCCCCACACCCCCATACATTCACACAGCCACATCTGCCACAGACATAGCCATACCTCCACAGCCACATGTTCACAAGCCACCCCCACCCACTCACCCCCCCACAGTAACCCCTACAGCTACACCCACAGTCACCCCACCACACACTCTATCACCCCATACCCCCAACACCCACACAGCCACGCACACCCCCCACACACCCACACCCACACAGCCACATCTCCCCATACATACCCATATACCCACACAGCCACCCCCACCCCCACATCCCCATACATCCACACAGCCACACCCCCACACCCATACACCCCCACAGCCACACTTTCACACAGCCACACACTCACACGGACACCCCCACTCAGTCACACAGCCCACAGTCACAGCCACACCCCCAACGGCCACACCCACGTATACAGAGCCATACTCACAGTCACCCCATCACCCCACATCCCTAACACCCACACAGCCACATAGCCACACACACACACACACACTCATACACCCCCACAGCCACACCCACGTACACAAGCCACACCCACAGTCACCCGCCCACCCCATCATCCCACACTCCCAACACCCACACAACCACACACACCCATACCCCATCACCCCACACACCCCCACACACCCCCACAGTCTCCATCTGCTATCACTTCTTCACACACACCCATACTTACTACCTGCCTTCCTGGTAGGCTCAGGCCTTCTTCTACCATAATTGGTACCAACCGTGGCTCAAAATGCAATTAGCCACATTCATTTTTCTCCTTCCTTTGCATTTTGATTTAATGGTGTTTGACTCTAAGTAGCTTCTCCCATAGAGAAGTAAAATAGATTCCAGCAGGACATTTGGAGGAGGGGCAGATGCCAGAGACACCGCACAGACCTATGGGATTATCCCGTGTTCTTCCCTGCTGGATTTTCGGTGGGGTGCACCATGAGTCACTGTAAACATCCTAGTCCACGTTATAAACAAAAATGCATATTTGTCTTCCTTACGTGTATGGAAAAGATTTATTTGATTTACAGAAGAAAAGAGTAATGTGGCTCAATATTTAATTTTTGTACTTTCAAGTAGAAGACAATGTTTATTTTGCTTTTCCTAGTCTTGTGCGTGTATTCAGGGCGGTCTGCAATTACCTGCATTTTTGCCCTTAAAGTCTAATGGGGCATTATCCTATAGGACTCAAACTACCGCTTAGATTACATCTTGATTTACTACTTAGCTCTTGGGTATGAGAAAATAATTTAAAAGCTGGAAAGCATTAACTACTGTCGAGTAATTTATGTACCATAGAAGCAGGAAAATACATCAGTCTCCTTTACAGAACATGTAGGTACTTGAAATTCTCTACCTAGCAAACGTTGGGAGAGGATACAAGCAGCCGCTTGACTGACGTGTTGTGATCTGGCTACTTCACGTACGTCACCTCGGTTTCAAATGTAGTAAAACATGACACATTACCAGCTAGTGAAAGGCACAGGGTTGTTTGGAGCTCTTATACTTCTGGAGGGGGAAATAACCCATTAGGGCATGAAAGCAGTTCAACAGAGAGAGAGAGGGCGGTTTACTCACTAAGTGGATTAAAGTTGAACCTATTGGAATATTGTGACATGCCGCTCTGAGGAGGAGATGAGGGGTTGGCGGTTGTCTCGAGGGATCTACCTGTGCGGGGAGAACCTCCATAAATCATGTGCAGTCAGGGCCCTTCCCAGCTCAACGGCATGAGCCAAAATTGTGGCGGCAGCTTAAACAATGTAAGGAGTAAAATGTTGAGCTGCCTTTTATGAAGTGGTCAAGCGGGGCATTTCTTGACTGCCTCGTGGAAGGAGGAACACCCCTCCTTTTATGCTGCCATTCACGTGTTCACATCTGCAGCTTATCTTGAGAGCCAGAAATTGGTTCCTTTCAGTCTTAAGCTAATTTTTCCAAGTTTGAGCCCGTAGCCCTCTTTTCTCCCAGTACATCTTTTTACAGTGATAAAGGAGGCTCAATGCAGAGGCAGGGGCAATGCCCTAACTCAGCAATGATCAGAAACACACACACACACACACTGGTCTATCAAACTGGCAGAGGTTTTGAAACGTCACACAGCGCCCATTGCCGCTCAGATTGCATAGAGTTGTAGACTCAGGTGGGAGAGAGGCAAAGCAAATTGCTACCTTTCGCGGGGAGAATGTGACATTTCAAAGCCCTAGCCCACACTTGCTAGGCAGGTGTGAAGTCCCTGTGCTTGGGAAGCCGAGGTATTAGGAAGCTCAGCTTGAGTCCGGATGGGACTGTATAGTGAGTTTCAGGCCAGCCTGGGTTACACAGGGAGGCCCTGCCACAAGTCAACACACACACACACACACACACACACACACGCATGCACGCACGCACACACGTGCACATACGCACAATTCCTTGATCAGAGAACTACTTTCTAAGGAAGGTAACGGAGGAACTGACCAAAGTTAAAGTGAAAAAGATAATAAAACTGAACTCTGATTTTGTAATATAGAAAAAGTGTCCGACAGCAAGGTACCAGGTAAAGAAATTCTGGAATGATCATATGAAACCATCTAAAGCAGTCCAAACCAGTGCTGAAAATGTGTCTGAGGCAGAAAGACAGTCTCAGTGTGGTGCGGCTAAAATACTACAGGCTTTTTTATGCTCCAGATACATATATGGGACATGAAAGCCATTCTGTTCATATATCCCCCAAATTAACTTTGCTTATCTCTGTGCTAAATGATTTCAATTTTCCTAACTATTTACATTTTCAGATTTTCCACAGCAAATGTGTGTCGTGTGAAACAAAGCTACTTCTAATTTAAGTGGAACATGAATCTATCTGGTAGGCTAAGCTGGTGACATGCTTGCTCCAGGACATGGTTTGCCTTCAGTTTTAATGCCCAGCTTTTAGCTGAGCATTTTGTCCACTGAGATTAAAAAGAGACCCTCTCTACTCTGTCCTTTTTGTGATCAAGATCATGTGGAGTCTGACCCTGAGATGAAAATGGATATATTATATGGGACCTTCAGGACGTTCAGTGAAGGGCATACGTTCACCCTTCCTTCTCCCTCTTTTTCCTTCTATGTGGCTGCCACAGATTTCTATGACATGAGAGTCAGATGCAGGGCATAGTGGAAGAAACATTGTTTTTTTAAGGGCTCCCCACCCCTTTTTTGAGACAGGGTTCCTCTGCATAGCTCTTGCTGTCCTGGAACTCACTATGTACACCAGGCTGGCTTTGAACTCACAACGATCAGCCTGCCTCTACCTCCCAAGTGCTGGGATTAAAGGCATGTGCCACCACTGCCCGGGTCATTTAATGGCTACTTAAGAAACTAGTTGTCTGGAATATCACAAAAAACATACTTTCACATCTATTTACAGTGGCATGTTGAATGTCTATGACTTCTAGACGGTTTTACAACAAGCTTTGTTTCTGTTATGAGTTGTAATAAGGTAGAGAGACATCGTCTTAAATGCTGATGCCGTCCATGTGTGTGTGTGGGGGTCAGAGTTCCACATATTTAGATATTGTCTTAGATTGCTTCTCTGGTGTTGTAAGAAAACACCATGGCCAAAACACTCGGGGAGGAGAAGGCTGATTTCATCTTAGACTTCTAGGAAACAGTGCAGCACTCAGCACAGGAAGTCAAAGCAGGAACCTGGAGGCAGGAACTCTGACGCAGACACCTTGAGAATGCTGCTTCCTGTCTTGATCCCAGGCTCACCTTTCTTAATCACCTTTTTAGTTCAATGCAGGCCCACCTGCACAGGAATGATATTGTCTACAGTGGGCTTGGCCCTCCCCACAAAGGGCGTGGCCCTATAAGGAGGTGTGGCCTTGTTGGAGGAAGTGTGTCACTGTGGAGGCTGGCTTTGAGGTCTCATATATGCTCAAGCCACGCCCAGTGAGACCACTTCCTGTTGCCTGTGGGTCACTATGTAAGTGCTCTCAGGTCCTTCTCCAGCACCATGTCCACCTGCATGCTGCCTTGCTTCCCGCAATGATAATGGACTACATTGTAAATTGTAAAGCAAGTCACCGTAATTAAATGCTTTCCTTTTTAAGAGTTGCCCTGTTAGCCAGACAGTAGTGACACACACCTTTAATCCCAACACTCAGGAGGCAGAGGGTGGGGATCTCTGGGAGTTCTAGGCCAGCCTGGTCTCCAGAGTGAGTTCCAGAACAACCAGAGCTGTTACACATAGAGAACCTGTCTTGAAAAACCAAAAATAGAGTTTTCATGATCATGATGTCTCTTCACAGCAATGGAAACCCTACAACACACACTAACCAGCAATCAAGAAAATGCCACAAAGATAGCCAGCTCCTCTGGCCAATCTGATGAAGGCATTTTGTCAGTTAAGTCCCTCTTCCAGGAGACACTAGTTTGTGTCAAGCTAAGTGTCTGTGCAGGACATTGAACCTAGTCCTATAGTTTTTTTGTTTGTTTTGTTTTGTGTTTTGTTTTTATTTTTGTTTTGGATTTTTCGAGATAGTGTTTCTCTGTAGCTTTTGAGACTGTAGTTCTTGTAGACCAGGCTGGCCCCAAACTCACAGAGATCCGCCTTCCTCTGCCTCCCGAGTGCTGGGATTAAAGGCGTGTGCCACCACTGCCTGGCTCCTAGTCCTATAGTTAAGCAAATTTTTTTCTTTTTCTTTTCTTTTCTTTCTTTCTTTTTTTTTTTTTTTACCATTAAGCTACTTTCCAGTCCTGTAATTCTTAATTCTATAAAAGTAACCCATCAAAAGAATATGAATGACATTGAAAATAACTTATTTTTACATCAATGCAAATATGTCCTATTAAAGTGTGGAGGCACTCAGTAAATACATTTAAGAGCAAAGGACTTATTGCTAAATGAGAATTCTTCGCCTGGAATGTATTGCTTAAAGAATTTTTTTTATCAAATGAGTGTTTCTTTGAACTAATTTTTCTGACTTTGAGGGAAAAAGAAACTGTATTGAACTGTAGAAGAGTCAATACCTGGACAGGCAACAGAGTCTTTTCTTTAGCATTGGTTCACACGGCTCCAGAATGAAGACAAACAGTATAATTTGTACGCTGTCAGGAGACAGCACGATCTCTTAATACTCCCTTTCAGGGGCGTGGGACGTAAGCTCTGAGATGTCATCGTTATGTGGCTAATTAGCAGCACAGGGTGCGAGGAGACTCTGAGCATCTCAACTTTGGTGACAAGGAGCCCTTGTCACTCATCACATTACAGGCAATCAAAGAGCGGTGGTAATTCCTCCCACGAGATCCCCCACCCCCGCCCCGTGAGAGATGAGTAGAGACAGAAGCGTCCAGAGTAAGGAACGCGAGAAGAGTTTTAACAGCGAGATCCCTCATTTTAGTTTGCTTTTCTTTCTAATGTAAATGCTCGTGTTTTTATCTCTGTAGGATTCTTTCCTCCCCGCATTCCACAAGCCCAGAGAAACTCGCTGGAACTCATACCAACCCTCTCCTGCTACCATATTAGGAATGAAAATGCGGAGCAGACAGCCAGGGCCGAGTCAAGATAATCAACAGGGAATGTCTATGCCTTCAAGCCAAATGAGTCCAGAAAAATGATCAAGGGCAGCAAGAAAAACAATAAAACTGAGCCTTGGCTTTAGCTTGTGGTCTTGTTAGGTAGCCCCCTCTAAAAAGGATGCTCTGGAAGTTTCTATAGCTCTTTGCCATTCAGGCATAAGAATTTAGGTATGACATATTTAATTGGGTTAAAAGTAGACCAAGACAAAATTATCTACTTTTGCTTTATTAAGAACATAAATGTTTTTGTGTGGTTACAGGCCTCATAAGTCTACCTTGATACCGAACTAATTCTGCAATAAATAAACTTCAGGCTTTTCTTTCTTTCTTTCTTTCTTTTTTTTTTTTTTTCTTTTTTTTTTTTTTTTGTGCTAAGCATAGAACTCAGGCCTCATAACTCCTAAGCAAGCACTCTACCACTGAGATATATTCTATTCTGAACTTTTGAAAAGGCTGTGGTAACTGTCCGGCAGTTGGCACTTACCAGGAAACTTTCTGGTTACATGGTTTTTGCTACAAGTGACGTTGGGTAAGATTAATTATAGTTTCCCTTTTCATGCATGGCAGTTGATCTGTCATAGACTTGGCGGGAAATAAGTTTTTAATTAATACATGTGCCAAATCGATAGACATTTGAACATGGCAACTCTGGACTCGGAGCAAGGCATAGAACGGGGGTTATATAGTGAAGGCTGAGCAATTATCTGGCGAATGAAATGGGCTATCGTGGAACTAACTGCCCACCTTATTAAGACTGTAATGATTACACCTGAGAATGCAATGCTGCCATGATGAGAAGTTTGACCTTGCAGCCCACATTGTGTAAGTTTTAAAGGAGGCAGTGAGATCCGAGAGCGGAGATTTCATAAATCACGACAACAGACCACAGGAGCGCGGCTAAGTGCATAATTGTAGACTAAAGATGAAGCAAAAACTTTAAAGCTATTACGAAGTAATTTGTGTGCCTTAACTCTCTGGGAAATTATAATTATCAGAGAAATAGTAGATCCATGCTTCAACTGCTTCTGGCCTTCTAACAGAGAGGGAAAAGGGGTACTACATTTGAGAGGCAGGGTAAAATTCAACAGGGGATCTCAAATCAGATAGCTTTGTCTGTTTGGACCCTGTGTTGGGCTTATGAAGAAGATTCAGTATCCCTTAATCTATAGGAAGGCTTGGCTGAGTCTCCTGGAGAAGTGTCAGTGAGGGTGTGGACTGGCTCTGGCGTCCTTGTTCTTTCTAATCAACACACACATGCCAGCTCTCCCGCGTCTGGTTCTGTTGCCCTGAGGGCCTTTCTTTTCCTCTGCAGGGAGGACTTGGACCAGCATCTTACCTCATACCACCTCAGCTCATTCATTTGCTTGCTCAGCTTTCAATCTGTGCCACTTGGGGGTTTTCCATAGTTGCTCATTGAGGCCAGGCGACCTCAGGCATGTTATACATGTTGGCTTTTGAATAGCAAACCGCAGCCCAGAATTGACTGTTGATGGCAAGCGCCTCCCATCAGCGGGGCTGGGGAAGGGTGCTCAATCCTTGGCTGCTACTGCCACCTCCTGTCCAGAAAGGCTCACCTTGAACTGTCCTTCTACACAATCTGCTTTGAATTCAAGTGTCCTTGGCCAGGCTCAAAGGATTTCAGCTGAGAAGAATATTCTCGGTTTAGTAGAGGTTGCCTACCCAATCTGTGAAGTAATTATGAGAAGAGAGTGAACTGGACCGAGGCAGTGACATTACTGTTTGTAGGAGGAGGGGCTGCAAGAGGAGGTCACAACAAAGTCGATAGTTACTTGGCCAGAGAAGGAAAAGAAGAGCATGCCATGTGTCCGCTCTGAGTAAGTAACAAGAGCAAACATTTCCACTCTGAGAGAAGTTACCAGACAAAGTCAGATCTTTTTCCTCACTTCAGGATGAGTCATGGGAGGAGCTTTGGATATACCTTGGCAAAAACAATTCAGTGCTGTCCATAGAGGCTAGCCACCTAACATGAGGCTCACAAACTGGAAGGCCCTGGTCGACAAAGAAGGCAGAATCTCCCACGGCTAGTGCTTTCATTTCTGAGAGGATAAGTGTGGAGCCATCTTGGCGATATGTCAAGTGAGGATCAGCAGGGGCACACTCAAGCTACCTGCTGCTCTCACGTCTCCCAGGTCATAAGACTGGATCTGGAAGTGGGACGGGGTGGTGGCACTGCCACTTGGTGCTGAAGAGCCACAGGGGGTGGCTATGTCCTACCTCTTCCATCATCGAACCCCCTCTGTGTTTGGTGACATCTTTTCTTCTCAGAACCGTAAAAGGCTTTTCTTATGAACCCATTTTCCTCTCAAGATAGCTCATGATGCTAAATTTAATTTTGTTTTACTCTTTGTTAACGGGGGAAGTACACAGAAAATAATGAGCCACACGTCTGAATGGCCTCCAGGGGAATTCCAGAGATAAATCTAGAGAAAAACAATGACTCATGGAGACGTTACAGAATACAAATTACCTGACTGCTTTTCAGGGCCTGTGGAAAGCCCCACTACAGGTCATCTGGGTGTAGCCACTTTCTCCCTATGAAGAAGGTGTTATCAGCCTCTTAGCAGCTGAAGAAATAAATGGAGGCTCAGGGCCATCCCTCCAGAGCAGTGGTTCTCAGCCTCCCTTTGCATACAATTCTCTCAAGTTGTGGAGACCCCAGCTATAGAACTGTTTTACTGTTTTTGTTGGGGAAGCTCAGCCAATCACCTTGTTTGTGGGGTGTCCCCCACCTCCCCGGGGCCCCAAATAGCCTATAACCTATGTTGTCTGCTTGTTTTTTCCTCTTTGGTTTCTTGCTCTCCTGAATCGCTGGAACCTTGGCTTTTGTAAGTTCCCCTTTCTTAAAGCTGAATATTTTCTATTAAAGCTAGTCTGGTTAATTCTAGGTGCCGGTCGACCACGCCCCAACACCCCTGTCATGCATGGGAATATAGATATCTTTGTTTTCCAAGGCCTCAGGCAACTCCTGTGAAAGCATCATTTGACTCCGAGGGTTTGTGACCCACAGGTCGAGAACTGCTCCTCTAGGTCCTTAGGACTCCCACAATAATCTGCATTCATTTGCATCTGCACTATAATACCTGGCAGAGGCACAGAACTCACACTACGTAACACGCGCTTCCATGTGCAGGCCGCTTTCAAGCACTTTCGAAGTTA
This sequence comes from Arvicola amphibius, assembly GCF_903992535.2. Lineage (NCBI taxonomy): Eukaryota > Metazoa > Chordata > Mammalia > Rodentia > Cricetidae > Arvicola > Arvicola amphibius. The sequence goes on from NC_052063.2 coordinate 21,841,946, forward strand.
GCCCACTCTCTTCTTTCCCAAGCTCCGGAGAGGAAGGCCGTGTCTGCGGCAAGTGTCTTCCAGAAGAGGGCAGAGAGAACTGAGGTTTGAAGAGTCTGCCTCTGACGCCAATGCAAAGGCATGAAATAGACGAATCCAGACTTGTGAGCTGTAACCGGCCAGTGAGCCTTGTCAACATCTGTTTCTTCCATCATGGGGACAAGGGATGCAGAAAGGCAAAGTAACCACAGCACCAGAATGGATTCTCACTTTGACCAGTGGTCCTGAGCAAACCCTTCGGACGCAAAGTTCTGTCTTATTCCTACTGCTGCCGAGTCGATCACCAATGGCTAGTGCCTCTGGATGCTCCAGAGAATGTTCGGGACAAGGTGGAAATCAGGGCCTGCGCAGTAACACCGAAGGAAGGGATCCATGCAAACCCCTAGAGTTCTCTAGTTAGAGCTGGAGGGTGGGGGCTGGGCCAGGCTTCAGGGTTAGATTCTGAGTGGCCTGCAACTCGTTGCGTTCTTAACTCAAATCCATACGTTTTACCCTCAATTTGGGGCGGCCAGAAGTCTGAGGGGCTAGAAGTCTGGCAAATTCCTGCTTCATGATGGAGATAGGTGATATGATATGGCTTTAATGACTCTGTCTTGTATTCTCCATGGATGGATATATCCAGACATGTTATTTTTGTTAAACGAATGAATATTTAAGAAACTATGAGTCTGATTTAAAAAGTTGCCCACTGAAGAATGCAAGCATTCCATGGAATATTTATTCCTGGTAACTTGGCAGTTCAGGAATTAAAATTTCTTATGGTAAGAAAATAGTTTGGATTTTGTAAAATCTCATGATTTTGGAAAAAAAATACTGCCGTTTCTCATATAAGAAGAGCCTGTGGATTCTTGGTAGATTTTATTTGATCAGGAAGGAAAACACTCACACCAAATGCCTTCAGTTCCATAGGAGACTCATGACAAACAGTCCCTTTATTTAAAAATGACAGAGTGCAGCTTCCAAGAATGGGGCCACTCTTGTTCGTGTGGCACTCAACAAACATCAGCTTTTCAATGGATGGCCTGCTGGTATAATTGCTCGGTACGAGAATGCTCTCTATCGTATCTGGACCCAGTTAAACAGTGCAACTGGCAAGCGCTTCAGGAGCTTCATTTCCATCATGGCTGCCCAAATGTATTCGTCTCCCACTCGTCATTCTGCGACAGACAGGATGCCTTAAAGAGGACATAGTCAGGTTCAAGGCCAGTGCAAAGGGCTTGCTGATAATCTTCCTCTTGATTACGCATACAAAAACTAGGCTCCACACATAATCTCTTATCCCAGACCACTAGAAAGCTCTTTATACATAATTTACATAAGTGATTACGCATTATAGCTCCAGGTGCGTTATTCAGTATCATCTTGTATCTTCTGTGCTCATAACTGAGTGGGACAAGTTCCTCCAGCTTCCTTGACATATGCTCCATGTTTAGTGACATGTACCTGAGCCACCCATGTTTAGTGGCATGTACCCGAGTCACCAGATAGCATACGTGCTTCAAACGATGCTGAATTCCTTAGCTAAGTGGACTGTGCAGATCTGACCATCCCCTTGACTTGGAAATGCTCACAGCAAATGAGACTTTCTCTCTCCTCATAGTGGAGATTCCCAAACATGGGGGATTGGGACTGGCTTGTGTGTTGGTTGTTTATAAAAACTAACGCTGCGAGGGGGAATCGGGTGATTGGAGGCATGGGATCAAATGGACTCTTGCTCCAAAGAGGCCACTCAGAAGTTCTATGTGTAGGTGTTTTATTTTCAAAGAGAGTAGAATGAATTTTACTAAGTACAACCTTAGAATTTAGTTTTCTCATTCATGGGGGTAGTATAAGTTAATCGAGGCTTCTAAGCAGACAGACAGCAGCCAACCTGTTCTGGCATTCAGTAAATTAGTTCTCTTGGATACTCACAGTTCTTTTACCCAGTGCCATCTGTATTCAGGTGCCAAGTGCTTTTGCGACACTGTTTCGATGCATATCCTTGGAAATGTGGCTTAATTTCTACCTCATGGGGGAAAACGGACCAGAGGCCGATTTAGAAAACATGACTCAGCATAGCACGGTTCGTGAGAACGCGTGGTTTAAACAACGTTTACACCAGCACGTTGGGAATTCTCTCAGGGGGCACCCTTCTTTGTAAAACAGCAGCTGTTGAGAGGGTTGCTCTCCCACTCCAGCCTTTAGTGGGATCACAGGAAGGGTTTCTTAGCCAGATTGCTTGGCCTCACCTAAGGGTTCACCGTGACAGGGGTGGGAGCCGAGAAATCGCTTTTCTATTGTTTCTCAGGTAATTTTGTTCTCAGTGCTGGGGCACTACAATTTCAGACTCTCTGCCCTGAGAAGTTAGTATATTTCCCAATCTCTTCCATCTCCTTCTTCCTCTCCTTTCTTCTTCTTTTCCTTTCTCACCTCCTGTACCCCTCTGTCTCTTCATCTCTCCCTTCCTACTGTAACAAAATCCATTAAGATATTTTAGGGTTGGATCTTGCACCTTCTCCCATCTGTATGTTGAAACTTTAACCTCTAGCACTCCAGAATGCAACTGTTTTTAGAGATGGAGTCTCTAAAGATGTGACTAGTAAAAACAAAGACCTTAGACGGGCTTCATCCAATCAGTTTAAGGCTTTAAGGTTGACTTCTGTCCTGCTAGCAGACTGCCCCCAGGCTGAACCTGGACTCTCCCTGGGTCTCCAATGGCGGGCGCTGAGAGTGCTCTGTAAATTTTGGGTTTGCCAGCCACCATAGCTAAAAGATCCAACTCCTTAAGGTAAATTCTGCCCTCTACACTCTCTCTCTCTTTTTACAAAGCATTCTGTTGGTTCGGTTTCTTTGGAGACTCCCAGCTCATAAATATTTAAGTTTAGGTTCTGGTTGAAGTATTACGTTTTCTTATGTCCACCTCCCCTCCCCGAAAATAAAAGTATTGGGAAAAGTAGCCCAATAAGGCTGTCTTTTCACACACAAACACATTATTTAATGACTTCATAACTATGCATTCAAATATGTCAGCTATTTGTGGCATGTGAGGACTGCACGCTCTCCTCAAGAAGAGCAGCTGACAGGCTCTTTGTCACTCGGGCTATGCCTTAAATTGACTTTTTAAAAGTCGGGCTGTTTGTCCCATTGTATCTCAAATATGCAGCTGTTGATCCAGAGTGGGGTTTAACTAGAGGCATTAATTCAGATCGCTCACTTCCTGGGAGTCACGTGGCATTTACCGGTGTGTGTTTTGATGACCTGAGTTCTTTACAGATGTCAGTCCAGATGGCTATGGTGTCTTACTATCTTCATTTTGATTCTTCCTAAGCCCTCCCTCACACACCAGGATTTAAGGAGCTTTGCCAGAGATCTCTACATCAAACCAGCTGCAGGGGAGTCGCAGACTTTACTGAGCTTGCTTCCTTTCTGTCTTTGCTGAGGCGTTTTCCCTTGCCTTTGGCACTGTTGTGATTGAACTTAGGAGGTTGCTTAAACTTGTACCACAGAGGAAACACCTGTGGGAGTTTCGTTCTTTGCAAAGTCTGTCTTCGAGGGCGTGGCTTTTCTGGTGCACCGAAGAACTGAAATCAGACCCCCTCAGAATCAATCAGTTCTCCATACCTATTCTGAAAAAGTTTTTTTTAAAAAATTGTTTCGAAACTTAGATATTTTTTTCTTCTTGTAGTTCAAAGCTCTAACTTGAACAGAGATGGGAAGATGGAGCATGTGTATGTGGCAGCACCTGCTGGCCGGGTTGGTTACAGCAGCTGTAGAAAGTAGGCGGGACTTCTGCAAGACGTCCTGGGAGGCTTCCGTGTCCATTGGTGGAAAGGTCTGGGAGAAACTGTTGTCCTCGGTTGTGAATGGGCGCAGTCTTGACTGACTCAGCTCTGCTGCTGGCAGAAGGTTGGATAAAGGTGTGAAGCTCTAATGGTGCTGGAGTAGGCTATGGGCCTGTCTCATCAACATAGCCAGGGAAAGATGCCTTTGTAATGTCCTTCTGCCTAAGGAGTTCAGTCATAAACATTCGTTTTTTTTAAAAGCTTTCTTTCATATGGAAACCAGCTATTGGCAAGGTAACTGGTAATAGCTACTGACCAACAAAAGGATTTGAGAAGATATTTACTCAAGAGCCGGAAGAGGTCAACCTGGGCTTTATTGTTGTTGCTATGCAGGGGTGCACATTACTAACTTCGGGAACACTGAGCATGATGGGAACATTATGCCCCATTCTCACTTGGTATATATGAAAGTGGACTCACCTAATACACTCACACACACACATTCTAATAAACATATATATATATTCAATTTGGTCACCAGTATTCTATTGGCTTAATGATCTAGCGTATTCAAGGCCACATTGATAGACAGTACCCAGATGACTTAGTATCTTGGTGACGTGTGTCTAGCTACAAGGAGAATCATCTTTTATATCCATGGGGGATTGGTTCCATGACTATCCTCACTGGCAAATATCTATAGATGTTCAGATTCTCTATATAATATGCTCTGATATTTGTCTACCATCTGTGCAATCCTCTTGGATAACTTACGGCACTCCTAGACAACTTTTAACACCAACCCCAATATAAACTATATATGTAAACAGCTTAGGGGATAATGGCAAGAAAACTGCTCTCATTGCTTATGATACAGATGCAAAAATTTCTTTGCTTGCAAGCGTTCATCTGGGGATGCAGGATGCATGCTTCAAAAGGGCTGACCCTGTACAGTCTCCACGTCTAGCCAGGACTGACTATTTGTGTCTTAAAGTTATTGTGGTTATCATTTAATGGGATGAATGAAAAGATACATTTTTTTTTGCTTTGTTTATTTCAAGTTTACACATGAATCTCATGGGAATCAAATGTACTACAGACACCCCAGGGAACATGGCAATTGCATAAGACAGCAGTTGGCTTGGAAGTGAACAGTCAGGCTTGCCTCTCAGTGATGTCCCTGCTTGTCAAAGGACTGTCATAAGCTGTGTCATTTCAGGTACTGTGTTCTGTTTGATGGCAAGGTTACCTGGCGCTAAGGTTGTCTGGCCAGAAGTGACTAGCATGCCCACAGATTTCTGATTTCTGATTTCAGGAACTCTACTTTCTTGCAAAAAGTCATAACCTTTGCTTCTTTTCTAAAAAATGGAAAATCCCATCTAACATGTTTATCCTCTAACTTTGTGTGTGGTTTGAATAAAAATGGCCCCCACAGGCCCATAAAGAGTGGCACTATTAGGAGGTGTAGGTGTGGCTTTGCTGGAGAAAATGTGTCACTGGGGGTTGGGGGTTGGTTTTGAGGTTCCAGAAGCCCAAGCCAGGCCTAGGGGGTCAGCGTCTCTTCCTTCTGTCTGCTGATCCCGATGTAGAACCCCGAGCCACCTCTCCAGCCGCACGTTTGCCTGCATGCCACTATGCTTCCTGCCTTGATAATGAGGACCAAATCCTCTGAACTGTAAGCCATCCCCAATTAAATATTTTTCTTTGTAAGAGTTGCCAAGCTCATGGTGTCTCTTGACAGCAATGGTAGAAACCCTAACTCGGACACTCTGTATTTGTAAAAGATGTCTGGGAGTGTGGTTGACAGGAAGGCTAATGCCATAACATGCAAAAGCTGGAAGTTTGAGGAGGATGGATAGAGTCGGTGAAGTAGCCTCCTGTAGGCTTGATTCTGTACATAGGTTACCTCTTCAGACTCATCCACTATATCTAGATGGGGCAGATACTGTTATCTTTGTTTTGCTGGAGAAACTGACTCAGCATAGTAATTTACTGCAGACCTTTTTATTTTTTCTGTGATCCATCAATATAGAAGATAATTCTGGAATGGAGGAGTGAGTGGAGAAAGAATTTCTCATCTGGAGGATGGAGCATGACTAATGTCTTTTTGGAGGAACGCCTGAGCACCAACAGTGGGCAGAAAGGCCTAGGTATATTCTGATCATCTGGGATGGAGAGCAGGATCAGGTGTGAAGTGATCCACAGAGACTTCTCTGTGTAACAGTCCTGGTTGTCCTGGAACTTGCTTAGTAGACCAGGCTGGCTTTGGGATTAAAGGCGTGCGCCACCACTGCCCGGCTAACTTTTCCTTTTCTTTTCTTTTTTCTTTCTTTTTTTTTTTTTTTTTTGGTTTTTTTGGTTTTTCGAGACAGGGTTTCCCTGTAGTTTCTAGAGCCTGTCCTGGAACTAGCTCTTGTAGACCAGGCTGGCCTCGAACTCAGAGATCCGCCTGCCTCTGCCTCCCGAGTGCTGGGATTAATGGCATGCGCCACCACAGCCCGGCCTACCTTTTCCTTTTCAAGAAAAGCAGAAAACCTAAATATCCCTGGGTTCTCAGAGGCTGGCTCTATACTAGCAATATCAGCATCAGCATCAGCATCATCCGGGGACTTGGGAGGTGGCGCAAACACCTAGATGGGAATCACCTAGGCCTCAGGAAGTGGGCTCAGCCACTTGGAGCTTTTGCAGAGCCACCAGCTGAGTGTGGCACTCCACAAGTTTGGGAGCCATTTGTTTGCTCTGTAATAGGATGATATGAGGACTTCAATTTCTCTCCTCATTTGTGTGTGGAAAAGTAACTTGAACAACAAACCCAGCCAACAGCCGTTAACAAATGTACTGCATAGGATGTTACGTCGCCTGCTTTCTTTCCTGGTTTGGAATGGACCAGGAGAGGTATAGAATTATGAACATAGTTCCTAATTAAAACAAAGGCAATGTAGTTTTTATGTGTCCTTTTGGCAATCTGTCTGAACACTTTGGACTAAAACTTAGCACAAATTCTAAATAACAGAAATATCTTCTGATTCTCTAAGTTTCTCTTTTATCGCAATGTGTTCTTTAAGATTATTTGCTGAAGATAATGACTGAAAAATTTTTAGAAAAGCAAGAGAAAAATTCAAATTGCCACAATTTGATATAACATCATACAATTATCCACATTTAAGAATAAAGCATGCCAAAAACCTCGAAGACTTGAAAAGAACAAGGGAGAGGTGAATATACTTCCTCATCATTTCTGCCCTAGTCCATACCCCCATGAAAAGAGACGACACTGAAGTAATCGGATCCTAAGACCCCAAGGCTTCAAAGGAAAGCAAACACGGTAAGGCTGGACCGTGTACTGATGTCAACACTGGCTAATTAATCAGGGAAGCAAAGATGGTGTCGGGAGATGACACGCTGGCCTCTGATCTACGGGACTGGCTGTTTGCGTGTTCAGATGGAGCCGGAGGAGCGGTCGGGAGAAGAACCAGCTACAAGGGCCATGAAGAAATTGATGTTGGATAAAAAAATTGCTTTTTGGCCCCCATGATAAGCTTCCTTCTCTCCCCCCTGTAAATCGTGCTATTTGTAAAATGTACCCACTCCACACATGAAGGGTTTACTGTTAAAACCAGCAATACAGATGGCATCCTCCCTGAAGACATCTACTAAATTTTACTTGTAAATGCTTCACTATGTGTTTCTTTCTGATAACACTTAAATGTGCTAATTTGAATGAGCTAGTATTAATCACACCCTAAAAATCTATTATTGATGTTTGAAGCAGAAATATATAAAGTTGACCAACTGTTTCATTCAATAGCTATTCACTATTTCCTTATTAACTTATTTCACACCTTAATAGGCACTAACATTCGTGTTTCACATGTAAAAGCTTGGCCTCTGACATCAAGGAAAATCAATGGCTAGTCAGCTGACAGTAGAAAGCGAAGAGCTAAGCACAACTCAAGAACTATTTTTAAGACAGTACTTATTTAAGAGCCAAATCAATTATAAACATAAGATAACAGGCTGGAGAGATGGCTCAGAGGTTAAGAGCACTGGCTGCTCTTGCAGAGATCCTGGGTTCAATTCCCAGCAACCACATGGTGACTCAATTACCTGTAATGAGATCTGGTGCCTTCTTCTGGAATGCAGGCAGAACACTGTATAAAGAATAGAGAAATCTTTTTTTTTTTTTTTTAAAAAAAAACCCAAAACATAAGATAGCAATTGGTATGAACTCAGCATAACTTCTTTTTGTTTGTTTGGTTTTTTTTTTGTTGTTTGTTTGTTTTTCGAGACAGAGTTTCTCTGTAGCTTTTGAGCCTGTCCTGGAACCAGCTCTTGGAGACCAGGTTGATCCAAACTCACAAGAGATCTGCCTGCCTCTGCCTCCCAAGTGCTGAAATTAAAAGGCGTGCACCACCACCGCCCTGCAGTAAAGCTAATTCTTAGAAGTCTATCTATATAAATTATAGAATTATTTTTTCATGCTGTTACAAAAATTATTTGTTTTAGTACTTTTTTTTTTTTTTTTACCTACTTGGAATATAAAACAATGGGTTTCATTAAGGAATCCATCTCATAGATTCCACCATTGTAGTTTTCTCATGTTTATCTGCTCGTGATCCTTCCTTGTCCCCTGTCCCTGGTGTCACTGGTCCCCTCCCTTCTGTAAAGTACGAGATCCATCTAGGGACACTTGAGCAAATCTCTCCCTTGGTTCGGAAGAGCCTGGCTTTATGTTGTACCAAGGACTTTTTTTGCAGGTCAGTCTACCCGCACCTGCTGGACTACCCTTTCTGGAATGTGTAAGTTAAAAAGGTTCCCTACTTAGTGATTAATAGGTTAGCATTCAGCTGTAAGCAGTCATCTATTATTAATTGTTTTTTGTGTCCAATCCAAAGGAAACACCATTTCCTCAAATTCCAAAAGGCGAAAGGGACAAATGGCTCTCTGTGCTGCCTGTTAGCATGGCCCAGCACACGCTGGTCTCCAGGCTCCCTCAGTACCGCAAGTACCTGCTATGCATTTCAGGATCCAGGCTCCCTCAGTACCGCAAGTACCTGCCATGCATTTCAGGATCCAGGCTCCCTCAGTACCGCAAGTACCTGCCATGCATTTCAGGATCCAGGCTCCCTCAGTACCGCAAGTACCTGCCATGCATTTCAGGATCCAGGCTCCCTCAGTACCGCAAGTACCTGCCATGCATTTCAGGGCCCAGGCTCCCTCAGTACCGCAAGTACCTGCCATGCATTTCAGGGCCCAGGCTCCCTCAGTACCGCAAGTACCTGCCATGCATTTCAGGGCCCAGGCTCCCTCAGTACCGCAAGTACCTGCCATGCATTTCAGGGCCCAGGCTCCCTCAGTACCGCAAGTACCTGCCATGCATTTCAGGGCCCAGGCTAGCATCCTTGTTCTTCTTGCCTCCTCTCCCCTTGACTCTCCCAGCTCGGGGGCTTCTCTTGCTGCAGCTATGCATTGTCTTTATAACCCTGCTAGTTTATCTGTCTTCTCTCTCTGCTTCTCTTCTCCCCATCTCTCTGCCCTCCCTCTCTCTGTTCTTCTCTGTCTGCTCTGCTCCTGCTCCTCTGATGGCCAAGTCCAGTCTGCTGGCCATGCCTCAGGCTGTTCTCTTCTCTCACACCTACCATAAAAGTTTTTCCCTTAACCAGACCTTGGTGTGGTCATGGCCATCGGTGTATACACCTAACAGGAGAATAACCCTGTCTAACCCATAAGATGTACAAAGTTCAACTTACTTTGGGAAAAAAGTCAGATTTTATTTCTACACAGGAATACAGAGTTCAGAGTTGTTAGTGGGATACTATTATATAAACTTTATATAAACTGCAAGATTGGCAGCAGTTTGAGTAGATCATCACATATTCCTAGAAAATAGGTGGAGATTGGTCTGAATGCTGTGTGTGTGTGTGTGTGTGTGTGTGTGTGTGTGGTATACATGTGGTCTATGTGTGTATGTAAGTGCCATGTGTGTGGGTGTGTTTGTATGTTGTAAGTGTGTGTGTCTGTTCATATCTACCTATCCCTGTACTCCTCCACTATTCCCCACCTTATTTTTTCTAAGACAATTTCTCACTGAACCTAGTGCTCCCCATTTCTAGACTGGCTGGCTACTGTGCCAACAGGATCTACTTGCTTCTGTTCCTCGGGAGCTGGGGTAACACGTGTGCTGCCACACACAGGGATTGTATGGAGGCTGGGGATCTGTATTCAGGTCTGCATGCTTGCATAGCAAACTTATTTCCAATGGAACTACACTGAACCACAGCACCAGAGCCCACGCTTTAGAGAATGATAAAGAGAAACCATTGCTTGCTCCCCTGTGGACCTGGGATATAGAAGGCCCTCTTGTCATAGCCTCCTGGCTCTGTAGGAGCTGACTGTTGCTTGCCTATCAGAGGCCATCCTCTGGCTCCCCAGTGGTATCCCAGGTCTGGCTAAGTAGCTATTAATCTTTAAAGATATTCTTTATATGTTCATTTTCTAGAATCTTGGCATTCTTTCTTTTTCTTTACTATCTTCACCGTTTTCTTTTCTTTTTTTTTTTTTCCAAGACAGGGTTTATCTGTGTAACCGTCCTAGCTGTCCTGGAAGTCGCTTTGTAGACCAGGCTGGCCTCGAACTCACAGAGCTCTGTCTGCCTTCCAAGTTCTACACTCGTATTTCTTGTTTTCTGATATTCTTTATATATATTTATTCCTCCTTTATCATAATCTGAGTAAAGCATGTCCTACACCTAGGCTAGGTGAGGAAATATTTTTGTGAATCTGTGGGCTTACACTATCGGAATGTGTGCGAAGTCTTGAGCCCGTTCACTCATCTGCAACCAAATCATTCGGGGAAATTAAATACCTCATTAAATCACGTCTCATCGAAAACCAGACGTCCATTCTACATCTCCCCCATGACTGAGTAGAGGAAGAGGTCTAATGTGTGTTATATATACAGTACCTTAAAATCTATTGGCACCAAAAAATACTAAAGCTGAGTGTAGAGGATAAAAAGGTTTCAAACTCTGGGATTCTAATGAGATTCATAGAGATAATTATGGAAATAAATGGAGGTAGACAGGCTTTTCCATTTAATGACCAAGGATTTTTTGTTTTGTTTTTTGTTTTCAAGACAGGGTTTCTCTGTAGCTTTTGGAGCCTGTCTTGGAACTAGCTCTTGTAGACCAGGCTGGCCTCAAACTCACAGCAAAGCAACCGCCTTATGTAGGTATGTCATTACTACAATTGAGTAGATCATCACATATTCCTAGAAAATAGGTGGAGATTGATCTGAATGCTGTGTGTGTGTGTGTGTATGTGTGGTATACATGTGGTCTGTGTGTGTATGTAAGTGCCATGTGTGTGGGTGTGTTTGTATGTTGTAGTCCTGATGATGTGTCATTGGAAAGATTAAAAAGAATAAAAACCATTATAGAACTTGGTCTGAATAATTCTCATTAGGCATCACATTTCATTGATATAAGCTGATATGTTTTATTGATATGAGCTGAACCAAGCTTTCATTACCATAAACCCAATAGACCAGTCCCTATCCCAGCAGTTCACATGCCTATAAATGAACTAATTCTATAATTCTTTAAGATGGGGCATGAGAATAAAGGGTGGGCTATGTACGATCAGCTTCTGATGGGTACTGACCTTCGTGAATGTCGGTGGTTTGCTAAACGTGACACCGCGTCACCCTGCAGTCTCTGCAGCTACATGCTGTCACAGTGATCTGCTTATCCGCTGCCAGCCCAGGTTCAACCTGACATACATTTAGGTTTCGGCCTGTAATTTTTACTAACTGCCTTTTCGGTGTCTTCAATTTCTCCTTCCTAGTAAAAAACAGCATTTCCATTTTAACAACCACTTCAGTGACATCTGGAGCCATGTTCCTATCTGCTGGCCCACTGCAATTCGCGTTAATACCCATCTTCAGAGTCTTGCTGCCGCCACGTGCTTATCATCACGCTATCTGGGTTATTCTCTTTATGCATTTGTCTGACTTTAAAGAAAGCGTGTAGCTGACGCTAAAGCATTAGCACAGATTGCAGCCCCAAACACCGCCACATATGAACTCCTCAGTGCCACCCCCTGCTCCGCCCGCTAGGTTACCGGGAAACAAGGTGCACGGTGACGTGGCAGCTCTTTCTGTTCCCTGCTCTCTCAGAATTAAACTGCACAGAGGAGTTCGGGGTTGGCAGAGCACACCAATAGAATGCCCACTATTCATTTCTCACTCGAAGGACAGAAGAAATCAGAGAGGACGGGGTGGGACAAGAGAAGGCGTTTTAATGGGCCTAAAGGGTTGTCTATCTGGACATAGTCAGAATAGACAGGCATACCGCTTTTTACTTTTAAATTAATTGGACCACATTAATCCTGATTATTAACTACTTTATGTTTTCTTTACACTAGACATAGTTTTTTCCATTTTATATCATACTAATTTGGGTTATTGATTTTGATTTTTTTCTTGTTATCCCCCTGCCCTTTCTTTTTCTTTTTCTTTTCTTTTCTTTTTTTTTTGGGGGGGGGGGGAGACAGGGTTTCTCTGTGTAGCCCTGCCTGCCCTAGAACTTGCTTTGTAGACCAGGCTGGCTTCGAACTCCCAGAGATTTACCTGCCTCTGCCCCCCAAGTGTTGACATTAAAGGCATGTGTCACCACCACCCAGCCCTGTACCCCTATTGTTTGCCCCCTCCCATATTCCATGTAAATTCTATCCCATGTGCGCAGTGGAACAGGGAGATGGGAAGTTAGGAAGTACCTTCCATCTTCCTGTTGCTATTGGCTATGATCTGCTGTATATTTGATACATGTCAGCAATGCACTACCCTGGCTATGTTTTTACATGATCTTGGTTCGGCAGATGGTCTGGGTGTAAACTGTGACATTCACCTATGACATCACTTGTTGAGCCCCACACAGCTGCTGGGCTTCCGGGGCTCGGTCAGGAAATGAAAACTGGTTTCTAGAAAGATGACTCTGGATGATTACCCTGCCTTTAAATTGTTCTTCAATTCCCATGGAGCCTTGTCTACGTGAGTATTTCCGACGCATTTGTGGAAATCTGCAATGCTGCAGCCATTGAGCTGCTCCGACAGAAAGATATGACTGTTGTTCTTTCTCTGCAGGAGCACGTGTCTAGTGCTCCCCCCCGTTCCACAATCATTCTGTGGGAATGTACACTATTCATGCGGTGTGGGTGCTGGACGTCTTTAGTAAGAACTTAAAACATATGCCAAGAGTTTTCGACAATGGTTAAATGGCTGCCACGCAGCTCGCAAAATGGCTGTAGCGCTTGCCTCATTTTGGGGTGTGACATCTAGCATCCTGCCCAATGTCTCTCAGAGCTCACTCGCGGGCCTGCACGCCTCTGGATTTTAAAATCCCTTGGTTTCTGGTCACAGCAAATCAGCCGCTCTGAATAAGAATAAATCCATTGATTTCTTTCTGTGATGTCCCCGAGTGGGATAATCATGTGTAATTCGTACTGTCTCCTTGCAACTGTTGGAGGATCCACTAAAGGTTCTGCTTCAATGAATACAAAAGATAATGTCTTTTTTTTCCCTTTGCTCTTGGCAAAAATCTTTCCCACATTTGGTAAATAATGAAAATGGGCCACGCTAGTTCTTGGACAACTTCCTAATACATGCACTGGAGTTAATGACCTATGGACGGTGCCATTCTTTATTAAATTAAGTTTCTCCATCCTAGGGAGCTTTTAGAACAGTTTAAGAAGTATTATTCTGCCGCCCCAAATGTATATATCTTGGAACTGGGAAAGATGTTCTGAGAGCTGCTGTCATTGTCGAGTTTTAAAACCATGGCTGCCTTTTGCTATTTTTGTTGTCTATTTTTAATTGACTATTTCTTAGAGATTGACTCTAATTTAGGATGTGAATTTGGGTGTGCCCATGTCTGGAGCTTAGAGGACCATCTCCAGTGTCCCTTCCTTTGGTATGTTCTACTTGTTGTTTGTGGCAGGGTCTCTCCTTGGCCTGCAACTTCAGGCAGGCCAGACCGGCTGGCCCAGGAGCTTCCAGAGAGCCACCTGTCTCCACTTCCCACCTCACCATCACTGGAATTACAGGCATGTGCCAAAATGTCCCGCTTTTGATGTGGATTGTAGGGATCTCAACTTAAGTGCTCACACTGGTGAGGCAAGTGTGTTCCCAACTGAGCCATCTTCCCCCTGCACCGACGGCTATTAATATGCAAATACTTGACACCTGCTATTGCAGAGCCATTGAATCAGAATGATGGAGGTGGGCCTGGGCACCGCGGTTTTAATAAACATCCCAGTAGCTGCTTATGCTTTGTACTGATTGAAAATAACTTTGTTAACAACTGGGCCTAGGGACTATGACGGATTGCAAAGTAGTGATTCTACTTTGCTCCTGGCAACATAATTTGCATTGAGTAAGTGGAGTGAAACACATTAAAGGCCTCGGATTCACCTTAAAGAATGGGGAAATTAAAAGAAACACTCTCAGATAACTTCCAAGTTCCTTTAAAAGTTTAGGCTACTGCTGCCGTTAGATTGAGAGTTGAGTCTCTTCAGCGGTTAGATGAGGTGGTGGCCATCTATGGTAAGAGAGCAAAGGAAACCAGGATAAAATGTGCAGGAAGAATATACTTTAAAACAATGGCCCGAGAATCCGACAAACTACGAAAACCAGCAGTTATAGATTTATGACAAACTAATGGTCATCAGGAAATAGCAAAAATTCTACATTGAACACATCACTTAAAATGCTCGTATATCTTCTGGGTAGTGGTGGTGATTTACACCTTTAATCCCATTACTTGGGAGACGGAGGAAGGTAGATCTTTGTGAGTTCAAGGCCATCCTTGTCTACAGATTGAATTCCGGAATAGCCAGGACTGTTACACAGAAAAGCCCTGTCTCGAAAAACAAAAAGACAAAAAACAAACAATCCCCCGTAAAAACCTCATATCGACAATAAAATCACTTCCTATGAAAAGAATGAACACGTGTCCACTTAACTATATGTATTGGACAAACAATCCTAATTCCCCAAATTTGTATTTGTGTCAAAGATGAGTAGTCCCTGCTTATACATAGTTTGGTATTACAGAAAGTTTATGGTCATCTATTGAGTATTTTAATCCCACTCTACTGTAACATTTCTTAAGAACATGTAACTTTTCTAAAATGAGTAACAAATATAATCGTTATAGAAAATTGTGTGCATCTTTAATCAAATGCTTGCAAAAAGAATAGAAGGACTGCATGCATGCATATTACTTTGATTTGCCTAAAAATTAAAAAATTTCTCAGCTGATATTTAAGTAGTCTCATTTAAAAAGCTGACTATATATTTTCTTTATTCTTTACGATAAATTCATTTGATGAGCCAGAATTCTAAACTTTACTTAGTCAAAAAATATAATCATTGATTGAGACATGAAAAGAGACCTTTAGACATCAGTATAATTTTTCCTTTGTGAAATTTATATTCAGACAAAAGAAGTGATTGGCTGTAGCATAGCTCTTATTATACTAGAACTGAGACAGGAACTGCGTCGTCCCCTTTCCATTCAACTTATCAATGGTAGAAAAAAAGGAGGCAATCTCGGTTTAATTGTCATTAACTTTCCAGTCTCTTTTGGGGACACCATTGTCTCACAGACAGGGAGTCACTGTCACTTCAAGCAAAGATGTATAATATGTGCAAAACTATTCCTTATGAAGGATACCAGTTAAGATACAACATGCAAAAATTATAAGGCAGATAAGAAGGGACAGAGACGTAAGTGCTAAAACTGGGAGAAAATGGAGACCAACAGGGCTAAGGAAGTTATACTATTAGTCACAATCATGGTTCCCCTGTTCTGAGACTCACTTCTTCTAGCCCCTACAGGCAGGTGACTGGGCGGACATCTTCATCTAAGACGCAACCAGAATGACTTTATTAAATCCTGGGCTGCGACCGTCTGTCTTTTGCATACGAAGGTTAATTCTGGGAGAGAACGTGAGAACGATGGGCAGAGGGGCACGCTGTAGAAATTCTGGCTGGTCACAAGATTGTAGAAGAGACGTGGGAGGTGATGGAGAGAGGGCGCGGTAATGGGAATCCTGCATCTGCACCCGGACTCTAGGTACCCAGGATGCCTGAAAACTGTTAACTTCGGGGCACCGAATATCTCTGCAAAGCATTGTTCTATTACAGAAATTACAGTCACAATAGGTGTTTAAAGACCCAAACAGTGGGACATGTCAGGAATTGCTGCTGCTGCTGCTTCTCTTTTTAAAACGCACAATAGGTATGGAACATTGTCCAGGCACCAGAAACGAATGAAAGGGAAGGGAAAAATCACCTACAGCCATATTTGGAAAAAAAGGCATTTCTAAAAAAATGTTCTTTGTGAAGCTTGTTGGGAGTTTATTACTTATATATCTGTTTTTTTGGGGGGAGTCACATATTGAAATGACTTTTCTCTGTAGGGGAATATGAGGACTTTTTGGGGAATGATGTTGACAGTAATTTTTACATAACAGCAGAGTAATGATCCTTCTACCCTTTAGAGGACAACTCAAGGTCAAGGATTAGCCAACACTGATTTAAAATAGCAGGGAAGCTGTGTCAGAGCCCCTGGCAATGGCAACGACATTCCCTCCTTCCTGCCAAGCTGCTTCCTATCTTGGGTCAGCCTGAGAATTTCGGAAAAGTTAGCTATCCTTTGACGACACTGGTTTTGTTAGCTGTTCTCACCTAAGACGCCAAAGGTATTGTCTATTCTTGGGTTTATTTTGTGTAGCGCACTCACAGAGAAGACATTTTCCTAATGTCATAAGGCAGGGATACCTGAATTTATAGGCACAGTTGGGTGGTCTTCCCCAGCTGACAATGCTAATGTAACACACCAACTTACTGTGGAATTCACAGTGGCTTATACACACTACACTACACACACACACACACACACACACACACATGCATACACCATATACATATGCACACATACACACACAGCTAATTTAGTTTTTTTATATTCGCTCTGACATTACCTTGAATGGGAAAGAGTAGCACTTTGCCATTAGCAATTTTGGGATCATGACTGTAATTTTAATTCAGGATGGTGAGCTTAAGGTTTATTATGTTTTTGAAGCTAATCACACTTGAAAAAAAAATAATGAATATACATAAACCTTGATTGAGCAGCCACAAATAGAAAACAAGTTATGTAAACAATCCTGAGAATTTATCCTCAGTACCCCCTTGTAGGCCTTATCTTTGTAGAGTTTGGCCACCCCCCAAATTGTTTCTGATAGTAACTTGTTTCACACTGAGACCCCCAGTCACCCCCCATGCCACTCACTCGGAGTAGATGTTTATTATACATTGCTTGGTGGGATTAACTATTTCAGAAAACAGTACAGTTGCACAGCGATTCAAGGATTTGAGTATTAAGCCCTCCTGTAAACAGATTAGTTTCATAATATTTATGTAATTCTGGGGAAGCCAATTAAACCTGTCAGACAAAACATTCTGACCTTCTGCCCCATCTGCAGACAATGTGGAATCAACTGTCATTCTTGTTCATTGATATTCTTCCATTCAGAACCTGAAATGATGGTACTCTAATTCCAAATCACTGCACTCTAAGTTGGTGGTACTTATGGACTCCCATACAATTTGGCGGTCTTCTCTTTCTGTATGGATAAGACATACATCCCACACACTGGACTACCGTAAAGCTGCGGTACTCTTTACGTGTGGATGTGCCCCACATTCCACACAGGGCTGACCTGCCTTTTAGGATGCTTTAGTCCAGGTTCAGGCTACTTGGTTATTCTATGTCTTCTAAAAGGACATAGTTTAACTAGCCTTGATGTTTAAAAATTTGTGTGTGTGTGTGAGATTTGTGTATGGGAAATGGAGGAGATTTCAACTATTGATGCTCTCTTGCACATTTTTCTATCCATTGTAGTCTTCAGCTCTAAGACTTCTGAGATTTAAATGTCTGAATTGTTTCTTTGTATTTTCTTACTTCTTTAAGCATCCCTAAATATCGATTTTGAATTGTTGTGAGGTAGTTCATACATCTCTCTCCTGACAGTTATTGGCATTATATTTCTATTTTAAAGTCTCCTGTTCCTTTTTTCATTATTATTAATTATAGTTATTATATGAGAAAGACTGTTGTCATATAACCTAGGATGGACTTCAGCTATGTTCCTGTACTTCAGTCACCAAGTGCTGGGATTACAGACATATGCTGTTATGCTAGACTTTTCTATTATTCTTGATCTGTATCTCTTCATTAGTACCTGTGCTTTAAGTATATATCCTAGCTTTTGCAGTCTAGCTCTTTCTAGGAATATCCTTTAACAGTAAACTTGTATGATTATTTGGGGGAAAACTGCCTTGTAGTCTCTAGGCCTATGATCGTTATAGTTTTTGGAGTTTCATAGACTAAGAACTGATACGGCTAGTACAACCCAGGCTGGAGTCTCCTGGCTTCCAGGTCTGACTTGGCATGGAGCTGGAAATGCGTGTCAGCCAAAACTGGCACACTGCTGGAGGGAAACACCAATCAAGTGATGGCTGAAATCTGTCTACAACCCAAGGCCGCTGAAATTATTTAATGGTGATCTGAACTCAAATTCATGCTACAGAGGCCGTGAGATCCAGCTCTGGCCTTGGGGTGGGGCTGGAGCTCAGTGCCAACTTGGTTTCAGAGGTCGTGTGAGTCTGCTAAATTCTGTGTTTTACCTGGGTGGGCCTGGTACTGGAGACCAATATACTCTTCTTGTTTTTACTTTCTTTTTTTTCCAAGTAGAGAGTAGGCTTCTAGTGTATGGTGTTGAGGGCTGTGGTTACTGTAACGTCTGAAATGTAAAACTGTCTTTTGGATCTCCTTAGTGCATCTTGTTTTATGCTGTAACCAAGGGCTGAGACCCTTCATAAAGTCTCCTCAGCAAAATTACAATTCTTGCCTCAATGGGGGAAAGGAGAGAGTTTATTCTGGAGCCAGATGTGACTGACTCTGACCTAGGAATAACAGATTTAGCTTACCTCAAGGTCTATGCTCCAACATGGAAGCAGTTTCATGAAATTTTTATAGTCATAGAACCAAGAGAGTCATACATAAATCAAGGCATTTTAAAATATGTTGTTAGAAACATTGGAGAGATGGGTGATAGATAGCCAAGTGGAGAAATTCTTTTTTATTTTATATGCATTGGTGTTTTGACTGTTGTGTAGATCTTTGTGAGAGTGTTGGGTCCCTGGAACTGGAGTTACAGACAATTGTGAGCTGTTATATGGTGGCTGGGAATTGAACCTGGGTCCTCTGGAAGAGCAGTCAGTGCTCTTAACCACTGAGCCACCTCCCCAGCCTCTCAAATGGAGAAAATCTTTACCTTTGGCTAGTGAAGAATAGGATTTTGTTATCTGTTAGTCATAAGATGTTAGAGCAAACCCAGAGGTGGGTATGGAATGGCTAATTTGTAGGTGAAAGATAGCCCAAGAAAAGAATATTCTATAACATGAGAGAAAGGGCCAGTCTCTATAGGTCTTTACTCCTGGCAAATTCAGATAGGATCTGGTGATTGTGTGTAAAACATGGATCTGTTTCTGGACTTTGTAAATAAATACCAGAGTTTAGGGATGACTTAAGTATTATTCAGAATCCCGTAGAAACTTACATCTGAATCACTAGGGAACGCTAATCCCTCAAGGACTTTAAAGGTATCAAAGAGACGGGACCTCTCTTTCACACCAGGGGTAAAAGTTAGAATCTTCGAGATGAATTTTGAAAAACTGCCTTTCACTGAAAGGCAGCCCGAAAGGTACCACTCTGTCACTTTCCTGAAGGAAGAGTTTCTTGTGGCTGAGTATCACCGGGCCATTTTCATAGGCTGCGTTTCTTCAACTAGGGACGGGTACCTTGACAACTCATTGAAAAACACGTCGCCTAAAAACGGTCTTAATAAGCATACCTCATGACCTTCCTCCCCCGCACGCTCATCAGCAGGCAATAAACTGGGCTCATCATCCTTCATTCTCACGGAAAACCTATCTGTCAGAGAAGTAATTACCTCGCCAGATGTACGCCCCTCTGAGGCGAGCCCAGAAATCATTATAATACTCTGTAATTAGTGTTTATTATTTTATCTGTTCATGTCAGTTGAAGTACAGAAAAACCAGTGCCCCTCAGCTGGACAATCCTATCATAACAAGAGGGAGACAATACTAAAGTAAAAGCTTTTCATCGTCTGTGTTTTCTTTGCCATGGCAACTTAAAAACCAGCTTGCTTCTAAGCAATTTGTAGCGCAGCCACAGCCCCTAACCCTCACACATTAGACTTGGCATTTCATCCAGCTGTATCTGAATCTTCAGCCTGACTGCAGGTGTAGGTTTGATCTTAACACAGACCTGCACGAGACAAGCGCCACAGTTTTCTCTATAGGGGCAGGCAATGCATTTAGAGCTTGTTCTGGGAAGATGTTATCCTATGGGATGTTCAGAATGCAAGTCCTAAATCCCTTAGCCTTGCCACAGACCAGGATGAGGACACAGGGATGCTTCCTGCGTCTCAGTGAGGTACTGAGAGTTGAACCTTGGCTTTGAAACTCTGTACTTTGTAACCGTGGGGCCTCTTTCATCTTCAAGATCTGATAATGCTTACCTGACTCAAAAGGAAGTTAGTTGAAAGGGTCACAGGGTTATGTATACAGCTTTCATTTCAAACAAAGGATAAGTCCCTTTGGTTGATCTAAAGAAACACATATGTAACCTTTAAAATGTTGAGGCTGCTATGTATTAAAGTTTTAAAGAACTGAAGGAACCAAGGGCTTAAGAATCACACAATTATTGCTTAATACTGCCCACCAATCACAACTGCTTCTAGGAATAAACACTACTAAATGATCGGAGAAGATACGGTGAAATAGTTAAGAACACAGACTCTAGATGTCATATGCTTCTAAGACATTGTCATTTCAACCAAAAATTGCTGTGAATGACATTTCCTGGAGTTACAGAGGGATTTAAATGAAGGCAGGGTTGCCTAGTATCTAACACATGGCCTCACACACAGCACACTGAGCACACAAGCACAAGGGCTTGACGTCAAAGGTTCACTGAAGGAAGTTTTGAGCATTCTATCTAGGAGGAAGTGGGATTGAGGGGAGGTTCTTTTACAAGTACTTTGGGGAGCTGCTTCTTTAGAAACAGAGGCATGGTAGAAATCTACTGACTGAATAAGGTGTAAATGCTCCCAGGAACACATTGATAGTGTGTCACTGCACCGTCAAGGAACCTCTCTATTCAAAGCCATGCCTTCAAGAATATGCTGATCCTTTCCTGTTCTTGTTACTCTATTTATTTAATTTATTTATTTTTGTGTTTTTGAGACAGGGTTTCTCTGTGTAGCTTTGGAGCCTGTTCTGGAACTTACTCTATAGGCCAGGCTGGTCTCGAACTCACAGAGATTTGCCTGCTTCTACCTCCCGAGTGCTGGGATTAAGGGCATGCACCACCACTTCCCAGCTTCTTGTTACTGTTTTAAAAGATCCAAGTGACAGGTGCCACTATTATTATTTCTTCTTCTTCTCCTTCTCCTCCTTCTCCTCCTCCTCCTTTTCCTTCCTCCTTCTTCTTCCTCCTCCTCCTCCTCTTTTAGTGTGCAAGCATCTGTTGTGCCCCCCTACCCATGAAGGGAATATTAAAAAAAGGGAAGGCTGAGATGAGAGTTACTTGATTAATCTTCACACTAAATGGAATCTAGATAAAATAGTCTTGCTTTTCCTAAAACAAAAATTTCAAAGATGTCAAGTTGTCCTAGAAAATAGGTTTTAGATTTATTATAGAAAACAGGACCCAGACTTATGGGTACACTCAGTTAGTGGTTCACTGATTTCCCTTGATTGTAACTTCGGGTAAGTTATTAGCTATTTTTTCCATTTTTTCAAAATGGTAAGTGATTCCAGCCTCAGGCATATTGTGAAGATATGGTACGATGTTGCATGCAATATATTACATTCAGTAACCCTTCGACTATATTCACGGCTATTTTGACTGCCATATTCCCCCGTAGCTTACTTTAGCATCCTCTTAGTAAATATATGTATCAACATTAGTGCCCTATTAGACGGTGTTTTAGTACAAAAAACATATATTTGGTTACTTCATCAAGAGGCAAAATATGTAATAGAGAGATTTATTTGAAATCACCACTTTGCAGGGGTTTCCTGCTGAGCTTAGAAATAAAACTTAAACTCATCCAAAAGCTTGGGCTAACTAGGACTTCCCAGAAATCACGAGGAAGCCTTGAGTGGATTTACTTTACTTTGAGATCTTGAGTTGATTAATAAAGCCTATAGGCAGAGCCAGAGCTCTCAGAGGACTCCTTGGAGTAACACACAGCTGGCACCCTCCAGGAACCTTCAAGAATCCCTATTTTTCTGCATTCCTTGAAACACTACCCATAGCTTCACGTTATATTTTTTTTCACTGCGGCTTTAAAGAGATGATGGTTTCATTTTGTGGTGGGTCTTGCTAACCTAATTAAGCAATCAAGTGGTTTGTTATTTTAAGCATGTCCCATTGTCTTTCTTACATTTTGATTAACACACTAAGAAATTCTCTGCTGATAGGCTTCCTGGGCCTGAGGACCATTTACAGAACCACAGTCTCGTAAGTGGAAATGAGGATGTCAGTTGTCAGAAACATGGCAGGAACCACTAGACCGAAAAGCATTTCTGTCCTCAGGAGAAAATTACCATGGAAGAATTCTGTGCGCAATAGATCCCCGACTCCCACTCCCATGTTGAAAAGAGACACTTTGACCCAGGCCCAGCTTCCAAGAAGGCATCCATTTTATTATTTTTTAGTTGGTGTTGGAAGTCACTAGTATGATTTCCATCATGTTCCCAGGTTCTGTGTACCTGTAGCTAAGATACAAACTTTGGCAATGTGGCTGTAAATTCTCTTTTAAAAGAGATTTTATTTTGAGGCATGTGTGTCTGTTCATCAGCTGTCTGATTTTGTCTGTCTCTGTGTGAGAATTTGGGACATGCATGTGAGTATAGGTGGCATATTGTAATACCCATTTTTAGTTATGATATTTAGTATGTCCTCAAATATGGTACTCAGTTGAGTACAGTGTATGAACATTCCAGCATATTCCTGGGGTTGGTTAATGACCACTGATCCAGTTTCTAATCTAATCTTGACACTTTTGTTCTTGGCATGGGCTAGTGACTTAACAACACTGTGTGTCACCAAGCATTTATTAAACCCTGGGCCTTGTTTTTACAGCCAAGAAGGGAACGAAATGTGCTTTTAGACCTTGAGAAAGTGGTTTATGGATCAGGATATTCTGAAATTCACTGGCAAATCAGATTCAGACTTGCTCTTAGTGAAGGAGAGGAGGTCACAAATAAACTAACCATTTGCTTGATTGTTTAAATCAATTCCTTTGTCCCTAAGTTCATGGTCATGAGTTGGATCATCAGGCAGTGCACACTGCCCTATTTGGTAGTAAAAGATGGGAAATACTGTCTCTGTGTACATTCTTCTCTGAAGTCTCCCTTAGGGAAGGCGATTGGAGTTTGACGGTCAAAGGATTTTGTGTATGATGTGCTGTAAAGAGGGGTTGGCAATCTCAGGTGGGGATTAAATGTTGAGGACGAGAAAAATAGTTCTTTCCTGTGCTGTATAGAAGCGGGAGCTTTAAGAGTCAGATAACTCCAAGACCACATGAAACACATGCCAAACCTGACTCTAAATGTGCAGGAAACAAGAAAGAAGATAAATTTGCCATGATTAAGATGCAAACAGATATTCAGTGGGAATTCACCATATTTACGTGCAAAGCTAGTTTGGTGTTTAACTGCCTGGCAGACGTCTCTATTGGTTCTCATTGGTAACATAGCTGTAATGTGTCTCTAGCTGAGCCTGCTGCCCATCCCCTCGAACCTGGTCAACTGTGAACCTCTAACGGGGCTTAGTGGTTCCACTCTTCTGGTTCCTCAGGCCCAAATCAATGCACTCAGAGTATATTATTTCTCCTGAATATACTCAGAATCAGATATTTTCTCTTAGAAAATAGAGTGACAGCGACTTAGAAGAGTGCTTCTTAAAATTAAGGCCTTTTTCTATTTCTCTGTATGTGTTGCCCCTACATAAAGTAGGGAATACAAGTTGGTGGCCATGGTTTGAGCTATTTAGTAGTAGAGTGTGATGCTGCACACCTCTAATCCCAGGACTTGGGAGACTGGGGTTTGAAGAATGCTGAGTTCCATGGCAGACCAGGTTATAATCTAACATAGCCGAGGCTACCCAGTTAGACCCTATCTCAAAAAAATCAAATTACCCCTCCCTCAAAACACACCCCAAATCTAGAAAGAAACAAAAAACAATCAGTAAAAATAAACGTATCCAAATGGAAAGATTTAGCAGAGTACAGCACACAGTAGATCTTAGTAGTTACGAATGAAGGAAGGAAGGAAGGAAGGAAGGAAGGAAGGAAGGAAGGAAGGAATGGACAATAAGGAGAAATGTCAGTGAAAATTCAACATGGATATTGTTGCAGTCTGGTTTGCCTTAAAACAAGATTTCCGAAAACTCTAACGAATAGATAAAAGACACTTCTATTATTTACAAGGCGATGTTTTGACCTTGACAATTTCTAGAGGAAAGCATGCACTCCATTGGAGCCCATTCATGGCGTTGGCCTCTTACGCTGTCTCGATGCTTAAGTTAAAAACCCAGCCTGATAAATTATGTAATGAAAATCTCTTGTCTCACTTCAAATTTAGTGCAGCATAAATGAGAACACTACCCATCTAGATGAATAAAGATTCTGGAAGGAAGTATCCCTTACTAGCAGAAGAAATATCCATGCACCAAAGTGAAGTGGAATCAGAACTTGCTCAGGAAAACATAGTTAATTTGGAATGGCATTCATTTAGAGAAGGATTGATTTTTTTTACCCCTCAGTGACGTTTCCAAATTTTAAAGAATTGATGCCTTAGAGTTTTCCTTGTAAAGTAATTGTAGGCAGAAACTACTGGAATAAGCTGATAGAATGTTGGCTCTGTGAGTGGCTAGTTGCCCCCTCCCCATTTACTCATCAGCCTTCTTGAGTTGGTGCTAGGTGTTAGCTAACCATCATTGGTGATATGGTCCCACAATCCAGCGAGAGTGTCAGCCAAGCAATGAGTTAGCAATGATGTCCTTGCAAACAGGACTTTTTTTTTTTAAGTGCAGCACACAGGTAAAGGAACAAGATGCCAAACGGCGAGGTAGGCTTTGTCTCCACTTTCCAGATGAGGAAGGGGAGGGGGACCAGCGGACAACCCTACGTTCTGAGGCTACATCTAAGTGAGTGGCACAGTTGGGATTCTAGCCCAGGTAAAACTTATGCCACAGCTGGGATGTTGTCATAGGAATCCTTCACTCTGAACCATCCCAACAGCCTGCACCCTGTCTTCACCCTGAGCATAAGGTTCGCTTTCCTTCTGGGACCTGGCTGATCTCTGACTTCATTTCTCAGTGGTGCCTCTGTGCTCCCAGTCCGTTTCACAGAAGCCTGCCTTTGCTCAGGCTGTCTTTGGAACCTATTCACTGGCCCTATATAGGCTCTCAGTGGATGGGTTTTTATTCCCAGGAAGGTTCTATCCCCATGACCTCCATGCTCCCAGTCAGAATTGGATTCTCTTCTTCCAAACTCCTGTAACGACTGCCAGGGACCAATCACATCTGTCTCCTGCATGTTTTTTTGTGGGCCACACGCTAAGAAGATTTATATATTTTTAAATGTTGAAAACGATCAAAAGAAGATTAATATTTCATGAGATGAAATTCCTAGCTCGAAATAGTTTTACGGGAACAGAGCCATGCCTGCTTGTGCCCTGCTGTCTGCGGCTGTTTTTCTTCTCTAATGGCAAAGCCGAATGTTCTAAGAATCCACGTGGGCTGCTAAGTCTAAAATATTTACTACCTGGTATCCTGAAGAATAAGTTTGCCACTTCTAATCTAAATCACAGGCAGTATTTCTGTATAGTGTTCCCTGCCTTTAGGGGTGAATTTTACTTAGCTTTCTCTCTTCTGCTTCTGGCCCACAGTGGTACTTAGTAGATGAAGGTTTACATATGTGCCGAATGTATGATTCCAGACTTGTGTCCTTCAAACGCTAGTGAGAAGCCCTCCAGCTACTCAGAGGATCCTAGTTCTTGCGTGGCACCGAGAACACCAAAACGAATCTAGCTTGTTGCGATTTTTAAAAGTTCAGTTTCTTCTGAAAACATGACAGTATTTCTAAGATTTATGAAGCAATTACCACTTGTTAGCATGTATACTATTTTTACATTAAAATTAGGTATCACACTGATGTATTACCGTGCTCTGTTCTGGGCTAATGAGTAATTGATTTTTAAAGAGAAAAATTGAGGCAATATATTTTTGTGTCTTCAGTAAAACCAAAAGGAGGAATGTACAATACTGTTGTCTCTCTCTCTCTCTCCTCTTCCTTCTCTCTCTCCCTCCCTCTTCTCCTCTCCCTGCTCGTTCTTTGACAGTGTCTCCCTCTATTGCCCCCGCTCCAGTTAACTAGAATTGCTTATCCTCCACTTGCAACTTCCAAAGTGTTGAAATTATATTCACATGCTGCCTGCCTAGCACTGTCTGTCTTATTGATGCAACTTTCAGGTGCCCAGTGCTAGGTCTGATCCAGATTGAACCGGGTGTACCTGTAGAGTGAGGTTTAGGAATCTGAAATCACAAGAGAACAAGGGTATGTGTGAGACATATGTAGTCTGGGTGTATGTGGATTGTCACTGTTGATCAGACATTCCCTTCTCCCAAGGTCACAGCGAAGCCTGGACCACGAAAGTATCCTAGGCCCAGAAAGATCATTTTTTTGGGAATGACCCTCCTATATATATATAATCAAGACTGTTGTTTTATATTACTTATATTCCACTTGCTGTCTTTGAAATTATTAATACAGTTTGTGTTTCCTGGCCATTCTTTAAATATACGGTAATTTAGACACTATCTACCATTAAGGGCTTGGCTTAGAGACTTCGCTGTAATTTCGGATACTGATTGAATAGCATCATGGTCATCACAATTACAGTGTGCTAATCAAATGGTCAATTGCTACAGTCTGGATAATCTTACTTTAGTACAGCACTTTTTTTTCTTTTTCTTTCTTTTTTTTTGTGGTGTTCTGGATTCAACCCAGGGATAATGCCTTAAAATAGTACATTCAGTTCATTTTGATTTTTTTCTATGATTCTAGTTCAGTTTACTTTCCTTCACATGGCATGTTCAATATTGGGGATACAATGAACTGGCTCATTTTAACTTGTGGGGCTTCCACACGCTAGGTGTGGCTAGGTGATGGCCACACAAGAGTGAATTAAGCAGTGTCTCTGGGGGGAAAAAAAAGCATCTCCAGAACAGGAGCGACTGATCCCTAGCATGGGAAAATGGTGGGAAGCGGAAGCACCACTGGGCCACAGGGGCACACAGAGTGAAGAACAGTGACAGCACCCATCACTGCGAAAGACTGAATAACTCAGTCTCTTGGCTGACAAACGGCATTTGCAGGACACAGTCAGAAAACACAGCAGCCAGTGATCAAAGGAGAACAACGTGGATAGGACAAGAGGTAAGAGGGTGGCAGAGATGGGATGGGCATATCTAGGATATTTCCAGAAGAATCTAATGACTTCCTCCACTGCCTTTTGGCAAGCTGAAAAAGGAGGAGGCGAAAGAAAGAGAAAAACAAGACGCAGGAAGTTCTTTACCTCACCCGTTGGAGGCATGATTTCTGATGAAGAGGCAATTCAAACTGCCCAGAAAATGGAGTGGCTGCCTGTGATTGCCTTCCCCCTGGGGAGTCCCTGCTCGCTGCTCCCCCATCTGCTCTTTCTGTATCATATAAACTTGTAAGCATCAGCCTCTACCCCCCCCCCCCCTTTTGGTGTTGTCGTTGAAAAGAACACAAATCCCTTCCGGATATTATTTCCAGCAGAAATAAGAAAGAGTTGCCGTCGCTTTGTGCTCATTAGGGCGTTTGCTGTTTATCCAGAGAGTTGCTGGGATGCGCACGTGGTGGCATTTGCAGGCACAGTTGGATACCATTACTTTGTCGAAATCATCTATGGAGGAGTATTAATCGTGAGTCAGCGGATAATCACCGTGCAGCGTTCTGTTCTAGGCCAGGGATTATGGCCAACTGAAGTGACATGCTGGAAACAGTGGGCTGTGGTGGGGTCCCAGGCTGGTTTGGATAGCAGAGGGGTTGCAGCAAGGAGCTGGATCCTGCTTCCTCCTCACTCTGGGACTTGGCTCAAGCCGCTGACTTCCAAGCCTTAGTCTTTGTTTTTGTCTTTAGGGATAATGATACTTTAATCTCATGGGATCTCGCTCACAGTTAAACAAATTCAAATTAACGCATGCTTAGCACTAGATCATAGCTAATATTTTACTGGTACTAGCAGTCCTCCACCCTTTTATTTTAAGAACAAAACAAAACACTCTACGTTTTTGATAGATGCTTTCTTTCGTGGCATTTTCTGGTGGTTGGTATCTCTTATTAGAACTTCTCAGGCAGAAATGGAAGTGTCTTAAAAGATGTAGGGACTGCACAGGTAAGCCCCCAATTGATGACAGTTGGAGCTGGGAATGGTAAACCTTACAAGCTTACCTCGGGTCTTTTTAGGAACTACAATGGAGAAAACCAAGTATGGATCCGCACTGTGCATACTCATTGGGTCCCATCCAGATCTGTATCATTCCAATAGAGAACTTCCATGTTCAGCTCTTTCCAGACGGTTGTTGTGTTTGCTTTGTCTCTCCTTTTGCAGTTTCTACAGCTCCAATTCCACAATAGTTCTTGGCTGATGCTGTGTCTGCCCTTCGCACGACCCCGATTCCCCGCTGCGCTTGCTTTAGAAACTTAATGTCCCTCTAGTTAAATGTGTTACTAGAAATGATTGTAGCATCCCTACCCCTCAGCACAGAGTGCACGAGCTCTGTGGCTGGAGACTCAGTTTAGAAATGAATAATCTTAGTCGATAATGAGATTCCACTGTTGTTTTACATTTCAGGTTAAATCATTTTGAAATCTGAATGGGAAGTCAAGGAGGCAATGTCAAGGCCCAAGTATACAGAGCAAACAGAAATAAAAGAAATGGCTGTATTCTCACTTATTTGCCCAGGATGAAAAACAATCCATCTAATACCTTGTTTGCAATATTAAGTTTTAGCATCTCTTAATGATTAGCTCTGCATGAATTTCAACTGGTTGTTATGAGCCAAAAATCTATATCTGAGGGAGAGTTTTACAAGACACTTCTCTATATAATTTGGCTTAAGGATAGCACTCTTTCTTAATTTTAATATGCATAATAAATTTTAGTTCCCTGGCACTGAACGCTATTGTGTGAATACTAAAACCATCTTCACTTGGGGTGTGGGGAAGCAGCCTTGATCAGAGTCCATATGTAGGGAGCTTTTCATTTGAGGATCTCACTGAAACGCACCTCGGAATTTTGTGTCTGCCTACCGTGTCATCATGTGTCGACACTTGACTCTACCCGTAGATAGTCCCCAGGTGTACGGCTGCACGGAGAAGGCTTCCTTAGCAATTGATTTAACCTTGGGTCAGGCTGGCTAGTTGTTTGAGGGAGGCACAGTTCAACAGCGCTGATGTGGGTGCATTTAGCAATCAGCTAAATAACACATCAAGGAGGGAAATGGGGAATATTTTATCTTGCCTTGGGTCTCAGTAATACACAATCCCCCTTCCTCCCCCCCCCCCTCCAGTTCAAATAGATTCTTAGTAAATACTTTGATGGAACAGGCTTTTTTTCCTCTTAGCAAGATGAACAATTCTTCTTAGGTGAAGGCTATGGGGCTGAGGTACAAGCCAGCCAGAGATTTTCTCCATGGTTTGAATCGGTAGGACGGGTGCAGCCTCGAGGAAAAGTGTGTTAGAGAAAATAAGATTTCAGATAGAAGAAAACAAGCTAAAGAGGGTCAGAGGGTCTGGAAAGGCTGGGAGTGGGAACGGGCGCTAGTCTTCCTATGTGTGTGTGCACGTGCGCATGCGCGTGTGGGTCACAGCTGTTGGAAGCTTTGTAGAGTGGCGTGAAAGTTAGAACCTTGACCTTTCAATGATGCAACAGCAATGAGCAGTGACTGCTGACTCATTGCATCAAATTAGGTATTTATTAGCCGGGGCAAAATTATTAGGCAAGGCTCAGGGACCAGGCCTTGCCACTTCTAGTCAAACTAACGCTGCTGCTGCGGTTCCAGCTCATAGTGGTTCGCAGCAGAGGGGAGTGTGTAGGTCCGGCAGTCACGTTCTGACTTGACATTGAGGAAAACGTAGACTCTAGCCTTCCTCTTTACTGCTGTCTGTTTGCCCAGTTCACTGAGTCTGCCTCGGACATGTTAGCATAAAAGAAGCATTTGGAAGAGAACTCTGCTATCTTAAACAATCAAATGATCAGGCTTGGAGAGCTGAGGGTTTCGACCAACTGAAGTCTTCTCTCTGGTTCCATGGATCCAACCGGTAACTGATTACACAATTGCGTTTGTGCTCAATACATACAGACAGTTTTCCTTGTCGCTATCCTTCCACAATACAACATCTGCCTGCATCGCATTTATAGTGCATCAGGATTGACAGGTAAATGGAAGGGAGTGTGAAGTGTACACAGGGCTGGTGGAGGCTATCTGCAGAGACTAGACCATTTTGTATATCGAGCTTGGACATTCTCAGCTTTTGGGTAGGCACTAGAGTTGATCGGGTTAAGCCTGGCACTACTACCTAACAAAACCCCGAGCAACATCTGTACTGAGAAATATAGCTTGTCTGCCTTCTTATGAACTATGCGGGGAATTGTGGCTAAATGCTATCAGGAGAGGAGAGAGTTTGCTGGGCTAGTTTCTGGATGCTCTCATGTTAGCCATTCAGTTAATGAGGAGACATGTTAAAATCCTGTACCTACTTCCTGCCCACTTGCCCCAGACACATGGCCTAATTTTACATATGGCTGAATGATACAATATGTGGTAGAGAAATACCTGTTTTCTGCCTCATTCACTGTCATGGTTGTGTAGAGTCAAAAAAGGAAAACAGCTTCAGTGGAGGAAGGAAGAGAATAGAGACCATAAAACCCACGTAAACTCATCCACAAACCTAGAAGGGGTTGCTTAAAGAGCAATGAGGTGAGCTAATTTGTTTCTATTTCTCAGGAAATTCATTAAAGTACAATTACATGACAAGCTGCCCGACAATATAAGTGCCTATCACCCCTTTGTCTTCTGTCGCTTTGAAGGTGATAAACACTGCCAACTATACCAAGTTTGTCCCTTTCTGTTTCAGAGTGCTGGTTCCTTTGCTGTATGGAAATGGTTCATCCATTTAGCAAAGTTGACTCCACTCTTTTGGCTATTGCAAATATTGCTGCTGCAAACATCTAATAACCATACACATGAAATGACATGCTAGCTCGATCAGTTAGGGAGAAAGACACACTCTCCTAGAATCAAGCTTTTGCACACATACACACACACACAAAACTAAGAATTTTCTCTTGTTTAGAGATAGCGGGCAGTTACGCAACGCTTTCCATGGAGAACTTCCACCTAATGTTTTCTCGTCTCTGCACTCAACAATGATGGTGCTTAACACCCCAATTTTATGGGTGAGCAGACTGAGGGTCTGAAAGGTCATGAGTTTTAGATTTGGGGTTTGCAGTGGTACAGTCTGGGTCCTTTCCGCTGCACCCCGTTGGCTCCCAGGAGGGGGCCTGTTCATAGCTGACTTACATCTCCACTGGAAGCCAAGGAGGCAAGGACAAACACTGCCATTTTCATGATTTGGCTCCAGCCTGTAATAACTGTTAAATGATGCCTTAGGCAAGCCTCTTGGCAAGGTCAGGGCACATAGAAAGCATTGGATAAAGTTGAACTCCTGTAGGCAGGCTTTTAAGATGTTTACACTTTAATGATGTTATTAAAATGAAAGTTCAGCTTGCATAATTCATAAGTGTTCAGCGCCTCTTCTAAAATCTCAGTCACTGAACTATTTTTTTTTTATTTAAATTTCAGTGAGATTCTCAAAGCACGAACAGGTATTTCAAGGAAGAGTAAGGTAGATCTCTAGGTGAACTGATTAGGAGCTTCGCTGCCAGTGAACTGGTCAGGCAAGGTTCACTTCCAGTGTCTCCCCTGTGTTACAGAAAGTGTGGTTCACTTCCGGTGCCTCCACCTGGATTACAGACAGTGTGGTTCACTTCCGGTGCCTCCACCTGGATTACAGACAGTGTGGTTCACTTCCGGTGTCTCCCCTGCATTTTACAGGGCTGTAAAAACCAAGCTGTTTTTGGTGTAAGCAATATGTAAAAGTAGCTTACAAATAAGTGGTTTAGTAAAGCCAGGAATTGGGAAATTCTCTGAAAAAAAACGTTGCCTTTGACTCTTGTAAAAGTTTACTTTTACTTCTAGTGGCTGTCACGGGTTTATTCAGACTTCTATCTGCAATGCTGCTGGATGGAGTGTGTTTTAATGGATTTAAATTCCTGCAAATATAGTTGATGAAAGTCTAGAAATTTACAAGTCGATCACTGGATTTTCTCTGTCTGGTAGGGGCCCCTCTTTGCAATCAACACCGGTTGTCTTTTAAGCAACATTTTTTTTTTTCAGGTTTTGAACTTAGGATAATTGCATCTTACTTTAAAATCCCTTCTTATTCATGCGTGATGAGGCTGTAGAAATGTAACGGTCTCTTTTTCAGTCACAGAGGCCACTTGCAGAGGCAGGAGCAGTGAACACGTTTAGGGATATTAGAAAAACAAAGACTTCCCCACTGCCTTTCCTTTTTTTACTCATAAGGATGGACTTCTGCGCCACAGGGTACCGAGAGAAGCTTTCTTGCAATCTGTTGGCTCGGCTTGATGTTGAGGAGTTGGAAATCTTTTTTACATTTCTTCCTATCCCAGAGCTCATTTTTTTTCAATGTTTGGAAACCTTTGGCTAAGTTAGTTTTCCAAATAGAGTTTTATTGGTTAAAAAAAAAATTACTAAGCATACCATACTATATCTAGAAAAAGATGCTATATAAACAAATGCATTGGCTGCTTTATTCATAAGGTCTGGAAGAGCTCTGCTACACACCACAGGGGGCAGACCAAAATTATGAGTGTGATATGATCTCGTTTCTATACAATGCATATATTTGTGTATACATGCATACATCCATCTATACGTACATGTATGCGTGTGTTTAAGTGATACAGACAGAAAAGAAAATCTGGAAGACTACATGCAATCTTAAGTTATGTCCTTGAGACAACTTCTCAAAGGGAACGGGGGTGGGGGGGGGGGGAGACTCACTCGGACACTGAGGTTCTTATTTGCATCTTAAAAGAAAGTGTGATAAGGCGGTGGCTTAGTTTCTCTTTCTTTCTTGTGTTCTTATGATTTAAAAGCTGTTATTCCAGTAGCATCCTGGAACACTGCCATACACGAACACATTTCTCTCCTCAATTAGTCAGAAAATGGAAGCCCGTGAACAATGCAGTCTATCAAGTAGATAAATATGTAATCTCGCAGCCACATATGTATGTGCGATATTACTGCAAGCCTACTATCACTAAAAGTACATTAGGCTTCTTGTTAATGGGGGGAGCGTGCTAATTAATTACATAGCCATATTGTTGCCCGACATTAATCATTTGAAATCTATGAATTTCTTAACTCCATCAATCTTGTTGCTGTAGTCTCAGATAAAGGCCGTTTTAACATCCCAAAAGATTTTTTTTTTTTTTTTTGCTCATTTTATGTTTTTAAGTCAAAAAGTCACTTTTCTTCACTCAACACTTGAGGTCATTTCTTTGTGGGGAAAACATTATAGGGAGACCCTGAGAATAGTGTACAGCCCAAGCAAGGCCGTGAGAAAGTCCCAAGGGCTATGCTCTTCTGACTTCTGAGGAAGATAGTCCAGAAAGTAGCAGCCCAGTCATATTGAATCATGTGTTGTCGTCTTGTGTTGGGCAGAAGATGCGACCAGAGGCTTATCCTCTGTCTTTCCCTCTTCCCTGGATGGACCAGGTCTTTCTGACCATCATTGAGGTGTGACTACAGTAATGTGTGAAAGTTTATGCAACTGTTATCTCTTGATCTCTTTTAAACCACTAAGGCTGGCAAGAAAGAATAAGATGAGAACGGTTGTGAGCTGCCTGGTATGAGTCCTGGTCACGGAACTTTAGCCTTTAGGAAGAGTAGTGAGGGCAGGCTCTTAACTGCTGTGCTCCAGAATGAGTCATTGTCACATTTCTATGAGATTAATTGTCATATTTCTCTGCTTTTGTCATTAAGGTGGTGGAGGCTTTGCTAATAGGAATCTCAAACCTTATGAGAGGAAGAAACAGACAGCACTGGCTTTTGTTCAATGTTTAAGAATAGTAGTGGTTGGGAATA
Source organism: Arvicola amphibius (assembly GCF_903992535.2). Lineage (NCBI taxonomy): Eukaryota > Metazoa > Chordata > Mammalia > Rodentia > Cricetidae > Arvicola > Arvicola amphibius. The sequence continues at coordinate 21,876,236 of NC_052063.2, forward strand.
CTTCTGTTATTCCAGTTATTAGAAATTCCAAACCTCCCTGTTCCTTTTCTGTGGACGGAATGAGGAGGGGACAGTTAAGTGTGGGGGGAAAGGGCAGGCACACAATCTTCTGCGCTAGACAGCGAGGTCCAGAGCAGTGGAGCGTCTCCATTCCTGCAAAGGTGTGGTGGGAACGGGTTCTGACAAGACAACACGAAAGGGTTAGCAATGTCCTCCTTTAAGATGCGACAGGAAAATCTCATCGAGTCCTGCCTTATATTTCTGTCTGTCTCAGATCCTCAACTCGCCTTTGCCACCCAACTTTAAGGTAGCCAAGAAAAATTGACAAAAAAAATTCCTGGGTGGAAAGGTACCTTTGAGATACCTCTGAAGGGCCTTTCTTTTCATCTGTTTTCTTTCAAACGTCAGGGCCACTTCTTACGTCTAGAATGGAATGGACAGGCGGGTATTACTCTGCCTCTACCTTTCATGATTTTAAGACTTTCATCATTGTCTGTGCTCTGCTTTCCTTTCCCAGACTACAAAGTCCCAAACTTCTTAGCCTGTCTTCACAGACAACCCCTTGATCCCTGTCTAGGCTGCCCTTCTCTGGTGGCTAGTCATTTAACCCTTGTCTGTTTGAGGTGGGTGGCTGTAACTGTGTGTACTCCACATCTGGACAAAGGCAGGCCATTTTCCTTTCATCTTTAAAGAATCTTCTAGAAGAACATGAACCCTACATTGACTCTATAATTCCATAATCTAATTTGGCCTATAATTTGCTCTCCTAGCGAATTATTTCGAAGATTTCCCATAATGAAATGTATGGTAACTTTCTGGTCCTGTGAAGAAAAATAGTCTAGCTATACAATTTATGTTTATTTTCACTCTGCTTTTGGAAGTTTCCATGCCACAGTTTGGGGTGAGATAGAACATCACAATAGAAAACACATGGGGGACCAAAGCTGCTTAGCTCATAGCAGCTGGCAAGCAAGGAGAAAAGGATCTTGGATCCCAATATCCTACTTATCCAACCTTTGGTCCCATGATCTAATGGTTCCACTTTGCCTCTCTTGAGTAGCACTAAAGGAGCCTTCAACTTGTGGATCTCTTGGAGAAACAGATAATAAACTATCCCAAACCATTCTATGTTTTGAGTAAGGATGTTTTCATTGACTCATTGAGCTCCATAAGATAGTGCCTGGAAGCACGTGATTTCAAAGTAGGGATTCAAGGGGACTAGTAAAAGAAGCAGGGACTTCTGAAGGGGTGACTTCTACATCTCCATCTGTGGATTCCTTTGGTAATATTTGATAAGCATTTTGACAATCCCTGGTTGTGGGTTTCTCCACCGATAAAATCAACCAAATCCAGCTGAATTAATAAAATCAGGTTTAATAAACAGAGCAAAGCAAAGCACTCTCAGCAACGGCAGGTCTAGGGTCCAGGTCTTTTTTTTTTTTTTTTTTTTGAGGGGTGCAATGAACTGTATTGATGGTATTCAAGAGAGTAGGGCTCCCTAAGCCCCTCCTGCTATTTATTCTGGGGGTCTGGGATGGAAACTGTGAGGGAGATGCTCAGTGTCAAGGGTTGAGTTAGGACAGGGACTGCTCAGCAGCCGAGGGCCTCTCTCTTGCTGTGTCCTTGCTGGGATGGGTGGTCCAGGGCGGGCTTCTTACTCCTTGGAGGCCATGTAGGCCATGAGGTCCACCACTCTTTGCTGTAGCCAAATTCATTGTCGTACCAGGAAATGAGCTTCACAAAGTTGTCATTGAGAGCAATGCCAGTCCCAGCTTCCAAGGTGGAAGAGTGGGAGTCACTGTTAAAGTCACAGGAGACAACCTGGTCCTCAGTGTAGCCCAGGATGCCCTTTAGTGGGCCCTCAGATGCCTGATTCACCACCTTCACTTAAATAGCCTGTAGGCATGGTCTTGAGTGTCTGGGGAGGAACGGCTCTTTGGTGGGGTCTGGAGAGACAGACGTGGGGTTGAAGCAGTGTTCCCAGCAAAATATCTGGGAGGGGTCTGGAATGGGCCAGTGAGACTAGAGAAGAGATTCCCAAAGTATTTCCTTGTTCATCTTCACTTTCACGTTAAGCAGATTATTGCAAATTCAATTCCTTGTCCATTTTTGGTTCAACTAAAATATTTCAATATTTAAACATGTAACTTGGAGCCATAGAATCTGGTAGCAATTTATGGAGATAGGAATCACTTGTATTCATAGTATGCTGTCTGCTTTCCAGATCTGCCACACCCTCCCTCCTAGAACCAGCCATTGCTAAAGCTGAATAGTAGATAAGCATTTTCGTTAGACATTTTCCTGTATATAAAGGTGCTCGCATTTCTTATAGTTGGACTCTTTTCTACCAAGTTCAACACCGTCTCTTCTACTGTGCCTTTGATACGTCTGGAGTGTCACTGTTTCAAGCAATACCTACCTACATCTGTGTGCAAAGATTCCCACACTGAAAGAGCATGACAACTTCTATCCAAGAAACATGGCAACCTATCAACATCTGCGATCTAGTCTTATAGACTCGCTAATTCCAATTTTACTCTGTAAGTAACCAAGTAATTTATACAGTGACTCCCGTGATTTGAAATCAAGTTGAGTTTTAGATGTCTTTCAATCTGTAATATAGTTAGTCACCTGCTCTTCAGGTTGACTCTGGTGGGGCATAGAAGTCATGCTTAATTAACCGGGTGTGAAGACAGACTACTATTTGCGTGGATGTCTTAGCTGTGCCAAATACAGATTCTTTGGCCTGGGGCAAGTTGTTTACTGTGCTGTGGTTTGGCTCCATCAGCAAAATAGCACTGGAAATAGTCTGCCATCTCACAGGTTTGGAATAGGGGTTAACTCTGTTAACACACATAGATCGTTAAAACAGAATCTACCTCGAGTGTGTTGTGTAACTGTCTCTACTCACAAGACCGTGGTATGATGCCTGACAGAGAACGGGACCTCATGTGATTTGTGTTGAGTCCCTGGGCCATCCCTGATGGCTACAGAGCTTACAGGAAGTGTCGTTCTTACTATTCTGCATGAGTGTATCTCAGCCTGCCGCTTGATTTCAGTGTGGTCTCAGGGTCTGTCTGTATCTCCTTCTACTTCCTTAAAGCTGCTCGGTCCTTGAGGCATTACGTTTTTCCTTTTTCTATTGTACTAGTAACTGTGCCTGCTTCTCAACGTGCACTGGGCTTGACTCCTACTCTTTATAATTCTCTTTAATAACTCAGTTTCTAGAGCCATGTCATTTCGAGAATTGTCGCTTCCTTTTTAGAACAGTCTGTTTGCTTCTCAGGGCTTCCTCTTTTTTTTTTTATCAAAATTATAATTAAGGATTTTGAAATGTTGCAGAATTAATTTTATACTTAACATTCAAGCCTAAAATTATGATGAAGCCTCTGACATCACTGCCAACTTATTATGCATATTCCTGTCCCATTAGCTCAATAAGAAGCCAGTGTATTTGCATATTATTGCTTGACCCTGATATCATGGCCAATTAATTTGCATATCCCTATCTAATTGGCTCAAATAAGTTTCTGCCTGTTTATTTATTGGCCTAGCTCCCAGACTAGTGGCTTTTAGTTCAAGTCAATTGAATTTGGAGCAGTTTTCTTTGTTATGCTTTCATTACCAATAGATGGACAGACAGGAAGGTGGTCAAGGGTGTTAGGAAATGATTATAGAACGTGAAGAGGAAATGTCTGCCTTTGTCTCCTCTTTCAGTGAAATATTGGGGAGGGGGAAGAAGACAACAATTTAACAAGTGGTCAAGGACACTTTGGGGGAAGAAGATATAAGATTCCTACATGAAACAATTACCTTTTACTTCAGAAAAATTTTGGTATGTAGGACAAAGGATGCATTTTTTCCCCCTGTATTATCGTTATCAACAACAAAATTCTACCATAGGACTTGGCTGACAAAGATCTCAAATAAAATCATGATATACCTTCTAAGCTTTTACCTGTTGTTTTGGAGTTTAAGATGACTAAGACACACGAGGGTAGCTTGTTTAAAATTCCACCGTTCTCTTGAGGGCATTAGCATAGGGGAGCTGACTCTGCCCCCTTGCCTGAGGTGGTGGCTCCTGTGGCCAGATTGACCACCTCAGCAACTGCTCAGGTCTGGGGATGGCCCACCCTAACATCTCCCCCACAAGGACCTGCTGGAGCTTGTCAAGGGACTGGTCCTGTGGAAGAATACCTGCAGGATATCCATGACTCTGGGCAGCCATGGGATATTCCAGAGGAGTTCCCAGTGATGCTGGTGTACCAGAAACCAGAGGCCTGGAACCAGACCAGTGACTCACTGCGATGGACGTCTGCTAGGACAGTTGATTGGACAAAAGCATATGCTGTGTGACACACCAGGATGTGTGCCACCAGGATGAATGAAGAGATGGTGGAGAGGTGGGAAAGATGGAGGAGTGAAGAGGGTTGGTTTTTGTTTCTCTGCTTGCTTGCTTTAATTTTTCTTTTGTGTGTGGAGGTGCTGTAGGGGTAAGGGGAGACCAGGAGGTAAGTGGAATTGGGGTACAAGATACGAAACTCCCAAAGAATCAATAAAGAAGTTAAAAAAAACCCCAGGTTTTCACTAGAACTGGATTGATGTGGTTCTTGAAATGCTAAACTTCAACATTTCTTCCAGTGATTCTGACTGAGTTAGTCAAAATGTCACCTCTTGATAAATTTTGCCTTAAGGGAATGATTTCTGCCGATCATGGTTTTTTATATGGAATCTGATGGGTACTTGGGAGTGCTTCCATGTGGCTGTATTTCCTAAAGAAGCTTGTAGGATGGTGGGAAAATACACTGAGGAAAAACAAAGTTATAAGCAATTAAAATGTAGTATTTTATAATAAATGTAGTATTTTATAATAAATAATGTATATGTGTTTGTGTATGTTTGTGTGTAGATATGTGCATCTGTGCATGTATGTAACTCACTATCGCACACATTAATCTTTCGCCTGTATCAGTCCCTTGTTCTCCTTGTTTACTCCTTGTTCTCATAGTCGCTGCTTCTTGAAGTTCAACTGTGCTCTTTATCTGAAATAGACATCTCCTGTAGCCAGGCCTTTTGTTCCTATTCATTTATTTGCTTGCTAATTAAGTTAACTTTTGGAGGCAGGATCTCATCATGGGAATCCATGCGAGTATAAAAACTCAGATCTTCCTGCGTCAGCATCAAGAGTTTGGGATCACTATGTCCTAGCCGACATTGGCTTGTCACAATGCTAGTGGTAAGCTTGGGTTGGGGATGGCCGGAAGAACACTGGGAGCGAGGACAAGGCAGTGGTGAAGCAGAAAAACGATGATGGGGGATACTTGAAACTCGTGGTTCTCAGGCTTTAGTGCTGCAACCCTCTAATAAAGTTCCCCAGGTTGTGGGGCCTCCCAGCCATAAAATTATTTTTCTGCAACATCATAACTGTAATTTTGCTAATGTTATGAATTGTAGTGTAAATATCTGCATTTTGACCCCCTGTGAAAGGGTCATTTGGCCCCAAATGGGTCTCGACCCATAGTTTGAGAATCATTGCTCTAAGCTATACTTGCTCAGCTGCTGCTGCTTCTTAGACCTCTCAGTGTCCATGAGACCCTTCTTTTAGCCTCCGCTCCTGCTCTTTAATGGGAGCAGATGCTCATGGTACCAGCCCGTTTCCTGGGTTCCACAAACCTTCTTTCCCATGCTTTATATGCTTTTACACACACACACACACACACACACACACACACACACACACACACACACACACACACTTTTCAAATGTTAGGTGAACCTAAGCCTCATCAAGGGAGCAAGACTGTACCCCCTTTGTCCTTTTTAAATATGGACAGGCTTTTCTGGCAGTGAAATGACAGAAGGAAGTCTATGGTGGGCTCCCTGCAGGGAGCCAGGGCTAGAAGAGATTTATGGTGCAACGTTCTGTTTAATATGGAGCCAGGCAAGGAGGATAATTTGCCAGAATTCTCAGATGAGAAGAGAGAATCAACTTGTGATTCTGAGAAGACGAGAAAGGGAGAGCTAATTGAGTGGGAATAGTCCCAGCAATTTCTACTTACTAACATCTCCCAGTTTTCCAGAATGCTCTAATTTCCAACAACGCTTTCAGGCTCCATTTTTAGCCTTAGCCCTTCTGAGGACTTTCATGTTTTGCTTCCAGACAGTGGAGGGAGGGACCTTAGAGCTATGTTCTCCATCTTGAAGAAGGGAGTGTAGGAAAAGCTAAATGGTATGTTGGAAATATTCCACATAAGAAGATAGGAACTTCTCCCCTGTCTTGTCTTTCTTAGAACCTTTGATTTGCTTTTTGTAATATTCATGAACAAAAAATAGAAGAGAGAGATCCATTCCCCTGCCCCTTTATTTAGAATTCATTTATTTTTGAGAGAGGGCTTCTCTGTGTAGTCTTGACCACCCTGGAACTTGCTAAGTAGACAAGTGGCCTTGAACTCAGAGTTACACCTGCCTCTGCCTCCCAAGTGCTGAGGTTAAAGGTCTGTACCACCATGTCTGGCAGCATGGAGTTTATTATTTTAAATGACGCATCTATGTATGTGCCTGTGCACACACACAGGGAGATTCAGTCTTCTGGTATGAATACCCTGACAGGTTAGTCAATCCCAAGTGGTCAGGTCTAAACACAGACATGTAACCCCCAAAAGGACTCAGCAGGTTGTATTTATAGCTATGTATGAATGTGCATATATACAAATGTATATTACATACATAGGTGTAATAGCAATAAAGAAGACAAGGTTGGGAATTTGTATGGGGGAGCATGGGAAGAGTTAGGGAGCGGGGTGGAGTACAATGATATAAGTACAGTTCTCATGTGAAAAATTCTCGAACACAAATGTAAAACTTGAACCTGCTGCAGAATTACGAATAGTCCAGTCCCACTTGCCGTTGTGCCCGCAAGGCAGGCACTTTGAGCATTTACTATATGTGAGAGTGTGATGCAGGGAAAACCCTTCACCGCCCTTTTGAATGAACACGGTAAGAAAGAAGCTGGCGGATCGTGCCAGAGACTGGTAAGAGAAGAATTTTTAAAACGCCCATTTCCTATTTCCTCCCATATTGTATTGTTCGGCGCCTCATTTTGTCTGAATTCACTCTGGGCCTGTCTAAAACCTGACCTCCTGATTATCCCGAGCTGATCTGGCGTGTCTAGCAAATAGCCGAGTCTTTCTCCCAACCTATCCAAGCAGTTGGCTAAAGGACCCACCCATAGCTTTCACAATTTGTAGCTTGGATGCGGTGACTAACGGAAATAACCATGGTGATATTTGGTGAGCACTTAACTTTGGCTCTCTCTTACTTCTCACCCTAACTTACTTCTCATGAACGGGGTCTTCTTAGCACCTCGGCTTCATAAGCAATGGAGCCAAGGCCTCAAGGAAAGAAAGAACCTGTCCAGTGTCAATACATGGGCCTCTGTGATGGAGTGTTCACACAGAGTTTGAGCTCGAGGACCTCCGAACAAAGTCGGATTGTGGGTCGTCACAGAGTGTGGTTTCAACTCTGACAGAAGAGCCAGCTGGTGGTTCCACTTACCAAACCATTTCTGGCCAATGTCATTTGGCATTTGGATCACTTGGAATGAGAGCTTACATAATCGTGGTCGCTTTGCGCATAGGTCAGATTACTCTGACACGACCCATTCCAGTGCTTAAAAGTTTCCTTAATGCTAAGTAGGTTAAGCAGATTTGCAATGCAAGACTTGTTTTTTCAGGCCCCAAGCTTCTTGGTAAATAATTCATTATTCATTCAGCAGCTATGCACAGTGCCAGCCGTCAGTGAGAGCATTGTGGGAGACATAAATACAGAACAGTCTAGTGAGAAAGAAGCGTGGTGTTAGAGGACTGTAAACAAACCCCTTTGGCAATTTAAAAAGACACAGATTTGTTCTGCCTAGACAGCTCAGACAAGGCGGTCCTACCATGCTAAAACCTCTCCCTCCCCATCTGAACCCATGGCTCACTCCCTCATCTCTGTCCTATTGTTGCTTGGAATGTCACCACCTTGCTTCACTTCTACCTAATGTTTCTGACATCCCAGGACCCTGTATGTTCTATTAATTTATTGGCTTTTTTTTTTATCTGTGTCTCTACATTAGAATGAAAACTGAGTACGGTCTTTGGACCGTTTTTATCCACGATTTGCAAACCCATTACTCCGTACAGATGCCAGACTCAAAGCCGAGTCACAGAACACGTTTGCTGGGTAACTGGGGCCTGAAAACAGAGGAGGATTTAGCCAGACATTGTTGGATGAAAGAGAATTCCAGACGAAGGAGCTTGTCTAGGGATGGAAGCAGCATGTCCCATTGCTTGTTAGGAGATGAGTGTGTGGTCCATTGGCTAAAATGAGATGCAGAACAGCGCAGACTGAAAGAGTCTACGTTAGGCGATTAGAGTAATTATGATTCAATTCTACAGGCAGCAGGAAGCCCTTAAAATTAGGGTTTGCTAATGATGAGAATCATTCCAGGTAATTCAAATATGGGGGTGGAGGTAGGTTCTGTGGGTTCTGAAGCATCCATAAATTTTCTGCTTTTCTTTAGTAAAAAAAGAAAAAAAGACTGCAAACTGATGGATATGGAATTAAATCTGACCTCCGACTGTGCCTTTCTTATGTCACGATGCTAAGTTAGTGTGACAGGAACTGGGAGTTGTCCTTGGTGTTCTTCTTTGCTCGGTTGCTAGCAGCGAGTGTGTGTATGTGTTTGTGACTATAACCACTCAGATAGAACCTGCCAGACCAGCTTCCCTTGTTCAGACCCTGAAGATGAGAAGGGATGGCTGGTCAAGAGGTCAGGACAGAAAGGGACAGCAGTCTTGAAAAGGGATGGCTGAAATCGTTGTCCGTGGTGCTGGGAAGTCATGGTAAGTCCCAGAAAGAAGTCATGAGGAGGATGTTTTACTAGCTATGCGGAGAAGTGGTTGCAGTGCTCTCTAGAGAATAATACAGGGCTGATTAGGAAGGAGGCTAAGACAGCATTTAAGAGAGAAGGTGAGGAGTCACATGGATGTTTGGAGCGGGGGTTTATATGAGGGCTACAGATACACTTCTAATGGGACATGGCTACTTAGCCAAAGAGAAAGGTCAAAGGCATCTTAAGTCTCCTCGGGATACTAATTTGTGATCTGGGAGTAAACTATAATTGTAAAATGTTTAATACTTTTCTGTGCATATGTTTTACAAATAAGCCCATAAAATAGTCTACATGGTTTTAGGACAAGCTATTGCTTATTGCTTTAAAAATTTCCCAGTTCTACTCTTAGCAGTAGAAGCAAGACATTAAGTAGGGTCCTAGTGACATAAAAGGATACAGCTTCCTCGAGTTCCCTTCTTCATAGAGAGAAATCAATGTAGAGAGCAGGGGAATTTGGCTGCAGAATCACTGGGTCAATAAGTAGAACTCAGCTTCAACGATTTTTAGCTGTTTTGCTTCAGCTTATAAACTCACTGTGCTACATCAGTGTGATCTTTAGAATGTTTTTTAAATAAAAAACACTGAATAAGAAGTCATGTTTGTAACTCCACAGCTAGAAACAATGACAACTGTCATCTTGTTGTGATGACCTTGTGATGTGTCAGGAGAATCCCTCACACCTAATGATTTACTGGGACATTAAAATTATAATTGATTTAACCACACAGAGGAGAAAAAAAAATGACGCACAGTCCTGGAAGCGACAGTCCTTGAGCTGACTTTACTTTGTAGAGTTCCCATCACTGACTATGCTGTGTCCTGCTTGGGTTACATGGAACTTTCAAGCCCAAAGTCTCCCCTCCTCCACCCCAGTCTTAAACTGTAGAATTAAATGAATTACATAAACCGTGTCTGGATTTCTTCTTAAAGACACTTGTATAGCTTTGAAATGCTGTCTTTTTATAAAAGCATTATAAAAAATTATGTCAGGTTAGCAAATACCTAATTAGTAAGTTTCAGGTAAAATACAAATTTTAATTCACCAAGGGTGAATTAAAAACAATCCTCAAAACTATAATTTGTCACAGGCATTGCCTTTCAAATAAAAGCCACGGTTTTCTCTCTCAACGACACAGAAATGACAACTGACAACTGCTACTTTGGCTATGGGGAAAGAAAATGGATTTCATTGTCTTGGCCAATGCCAATAAACAGAGAGTGGCTTCCTGGGGCACTGTGTTGGCTGAATCCTGAGACTGCTTCCAGCTCCGTAGGAGAGAGAACTGTGATCAGTTAAGGAGTGTGTGTGTGTGTGTGTGTGTGTGGGGGGGGGAACGTAGCATGTGTGCTGTGCCTTTAGTCTCCACGGCAGAACAGCAGTTACAGGAATCAAGTCATTGCGGACTCACCGGATAAGCCACCCACATCCATTTTCTTCAAGTTCTTAGCTTCCAGAATGACGACCGTCAGCTTGCCGGCAGTAGGGACGTAGCGGAGGGAGAAGCAGATGTCCCCCAGTTTTTCTTGCTGTGAAAACCAACAAAGAGGTATTAGTGAGTTTTCAAGGGAAATTGAGGTGCTTGTCCTTAGACTTTGCCACTTCCTCAAGGGGCTGGTTACAATTAGAGTCTGAAGACTTCAAAGTCCGTGGGGCATTTTTATAGCGGCCGTTTCATGTGATACCAATCTATCCTTTTTCAAGATTATCTAGTTCGGCTTTTTTTTTTTTTTTTTTTTTTTTTTTTTTTTTTTTTTTTAAAGAAAGGACCATTTATACTTTAACATCCAACAGAATATGTCTAATTCAATGGGTCTGGGAATGAGACCAAGATGAGAGTTTCTTTGAGACCACACTGAATAGCACTGCAAAAGTCTTAGAGAAATCCCCTTGCTTTATTAAAGAGCTTTGTTTGGTTTACTCTTTTATTTATTTTTTTTATTAGAATCAACCCATCTCAGTTTTTGTCTTTTCCCCTTTCAAATAGGATTCTACCTAAACACCTATGTTTAGGGTATTGTGAAGAAAGACATCTTTGTTCAGCTAAATTCCATTTATTGCTGAAAAAAAAACTCTGAAATTCTCAGAACATAAATGCACTCAAATATGAGTTTTTGTGCACTTTGGTTTGTTCATTTCAAATGTACTCTTCCTTTATCTTTACGTTTGTAAAAATGTAACAGCAGGTTGGAAAACGGGAACACGTCCTACCACAATGCACGTACACATGGCTCCTCTCGTCATTTCAGGGCTACCCTATTTGATGTCCAAAGAACATCCAACACTCCTGCAATCAGGTGATTCCGAATGAGTTATCCAGAGTGGAAAATGGTGTCAGACAAACTGTCCCTTCCCTGGGAAGGAGTCATATTTATTCTCCTCTCTTAGGTGGAATATTGAGAGTTGTTAGGATTGCTTGTTATTTTCTACTACTAGTTAACAACCATGCTGGTCAACGTGAAAAATCACATGTATTTGTGTGAATATGTGTGTGCATGTACATGTGTGTAGATGACACGGGAGACAGCCTGAAAAGAATTTAGGATATGATTGTACCCATCTCCCGAGCCGAGAGAGGCTGCCTACTGCCATCCTACCTCAGGCATTGGCTATATGGTGCATCTGAGTTCGTCTCTTCGTGTTCTCCCTCCCCAAGTCTAAATTTTGATTCTAAAGAGGGAAGTAAGCTGGGTCAGATTTCAATGATAGACTTGTAACCTTGGGAGGGTATATAGAAATTGAGAGTCTATGTCTTTCCATGTTGACCTCGGAGTGCGATTGTATTTGGCCTTATCTGTACCTAGTCATATGTGCTAAATGAGCCAGCCTCCAGTGTTGGAAATGCCTTCCGAGGAGTCATGTGACAGTGTCGGTACATGTCATTTCCTTCCTGTGGGGGCTCGCATTTTGTCCATCTTTTAAAGAAGAAAGTATATTTTATTTGTAGGTGAGTTTAGAGGGAGGGAGGCGAGTACCAGCACCTCTCTCCATGCCGAAGTAATGCTCTATTGAAAATGACCCCAGCCGTGCATATGGACTGATTCTCTCACATATAGAATCCTTGTCGTGTCTTACCACACGCCTCTAGGTGGATGAGAATCCTTTGTTTTCACATTACTGTGCAGACAGTTTAATCCTCCCATTTGTCTGTCTGCCCTCTTGGCAAGGTCCTTGCATGGATATCGTTTCACCTCACCCTTGCAAAAATATAAATCCAAGAACATTCTGGAAATATCCCTGCTTTGAATCACAGAGGGCATGGCTCCCTGTGGCTAGCGCATGCCATTGGGAGGAGGGCTGTATGTGTAGGAATCTTTGTCATTCGTGACCAGCTCACTGTACTTCAGGAGAGACAACTCTCACTGCTTCAGCAAGCACGCCAGAGATGACTATACTATGCTAGATCATATATCCCTGCATGGCTCATTATGGAACTCTATGAACAGCTCAGGGGGCTAAAATAAGTTCAGTTCTGTTTTTATCATACATAAAAAACTGTCAGTACTTATTCTTCTTCCACTCCATAACCTCAAAATTGCAGGTAAATTTAAATCAACAAAAACCCACACTCCATGTATCTAATTAAAAATGTTTTGACACAAGGACGCAGGTATCAAGGCTGACATCCAAATTGTCGGTAGCCGGGGATGGCCTTGGACTTCTGATCCCCTGCTCATCTGTCTGTCAAGTGCTGGGGTTTCCTGTCATGGGCCACCACACAGCTCTCCCTGTTGTTTCAAGGGAAGAAATGTCATGTCATTCTTCTTGCCAGATCGTTTCGTCCTTCAATCTTAAGACACACCAAGAATTTAAACAATTCTATGTAACATTTAGCTTCAAAAGAGAGCTCAAAACTTTGTATAAAGGAGGAATATGTGAGATTAGCTGCAATTTTAAGTCTATGGGATGGATGAGAAATGGGTGCATAAAAGAACAATGAACAAATTTTGGTGTTTTAAGATATATAGAGAGAAAAGGGCTTATTTTAATGCTCTTTACAGATCTGCATTTAATTACTTTAGAGGCTTTAACATGGGAGAGTTTTTCATTTGCTCGTAAAATTATCAGAACCAGTATGCCAAACAAGTATTATTTTCTTACATGAGTGAACTAAAATGACTTTCCAAAGTTTTAATTACTTCTGCATCACCAGCTATTTCCAAGCTATGGTCCCCCTCCCCCACTTGTGGGACTTCTGACATCAACAAGAAGGAAACTCTTGCCAGCGAGAAGGCAAGAAACATCAGCAAGCCCTTAGGACCCTGGTCTAGGGAGCACATTTTCTGAGTGTGCGCATCCTGGATGGCCAAGTGACTTTCCTGGTGCTTCAAACACCAGCTTGAAGATGCCAGGAAAACGGAAACCTTGAGAACCAGGGTACCTTTCTCTTTTTACTCGACGGTTTGACACTGGGCTCAGCGATCTCAGGCAGTAGAAAATGTGATCAAACCATGTTTTCCACATGTTGTAGTAGACATGGGGACAAGGAGTTTATATGTTTCAGGAACAATATATGGGGAAGCCATGGAAGGACATGTGTGACAGAACAGTGGATCACAGTGTCAGTTCTTGACATGTGTTCAAGTCACATGTGAGACAAGGTCGCTGCCCATGCTTACATGGTAACCCAGCATGTGAGGCCCTGATGTTTGATTTAGGGGTGCAGATTCTCATGAACTGTTGAAATCCAATATGCCTTTCCCTTAATGAAGTCTGTTCCTTTGCTTCTCTGGTCAGGAAAAATACTCCCCCGTACTACAGTGTTACTCTAGCTAATGAGAGTTTTACTCTTAGCTTTTCATCCACGCAGGGCACTGGAAAGGACCTGAGAGCTTTATTTGGATGGTTTTTGAAAGTTTCACATGTCCATGTATAAGAAGGATGCCTGGCGAACTATACATAAACATTTGATGGCAGACATTTGCCACCCCAGTGTTCTAGTGCCTCTCTCCCCAGCTCATGTGTTAAAGGCTCAGTCTCACACTGGTGGATCCAAATTGTCGAAATCATGGTGGAGACCTCCAACTTCCAATATCTCGGTGGGAACCTCCAATTTCCGTGCACCGTGCCCCGTGTCTGTGTTTGGTGCGCTGGCACCCAGTTTACGAGATTCGGGCAAGGGGCAGGAGGTTAAAATACACAAACACAGAAAGACAGAGAGACAGCGACAGCGACACGGGTCATCCTTGAATTCCCCAAGAATGCCCCCTTTATTTGTGTTCAGGGGCAGATTATATATAGAGAGCCACGCCCCAGCCAAACCCACCAGAAACCACTCTGCCATCAGGAACTCCTGAAGGTCTCGTGCTCAGAACAGCTGTAGACACTCAGATCAGGGGACTACAAGAAATTCAGGATCTGGGGTCTCACTGCTCCCAACACCAAATGAGGGTTCTGATCTAATCAGTAGATTTAGTCATTATTGAGAAATGGAAGGCATTAGGAAGCAGGGCCTGGTTGGAGGAAGCGGGTCACTAAGAGCATCCATCTTATCTCTGAGCTTTTCCTGTCTCGCCCTTCTTTCTGACTTCCATGGGGAAGGAAGCCTTTTCTCCGCCATACTCCTGCTATCCACGATGCTATCCTTATCCATACAAGCCTACACAGAAAACAATAGAACCGTAGATCTTTCCTGCCTCGAACTTGATTTTCTTGGGTAGCTTGTCACATCAGTGAAAAGTAACTAACACGTTTCCATTGTAGATTCTTAGGACACATTAACAGTTATGATTTTCTCAAGAGTCCATGAAGCAGGTGCTGTTAGGTCCATTTTAGAACTGGATTTTTGAGAGCTAGAGGCCACAGAAGGGTAGGTGCTTTCAGTGCGAAACTGCAGCAAGATCATTTAACACTATGCGAAATGACAATCACTAATAATCTAACTGATGATTTACCTTGCATTCCAGTCTCGTTTAAAATTATGTCTCTAACCTGATGTTCAACACATGCCTTCTCCTTAACTGTTCCTTCCAAGACCTTTTTCTAGACACTAATTTCATTTATATTTATTCTTATGTGCATTGGTGTTTTGCCTTCATGTTTTCCAGGGTGCTGGGTCCCCTGGAATTGGATTTATAGAAAGTTGTGAGCTGCCATGTGGGTGCTGGGGATTGAACCCAGGTCCTCTGGAAGAGCAGCCAGTGCTCTTCATGTCTGAGCCATCTCTCCAGCCCTCTATAGTCTACCTTCTGTTTCTCTGTTATCCCCCTCCTTTAACTCATAAGCCTTGGCCTATCCTTTTTTCTGTACATGGGTATCAGAGTGAGCCGTTTTCATTATTTTTAATTGACTCTGTAACCGGCCATAACTACCTGCCGTCAATGTCTACTTCCACAACGACCTGCAGCCTGGCATCTGCCATTGTCACCACTACTTCTACCACCATGACACCACTGCTACCATTTCATCACCTCTCCTTCCTTGCCCATACGTCATTCAAGCCCCCCGCCCCGTGTTTGAAACGAAGCCCTAAGCCCGTCAGTCATTCTCTCAAAAGAACCGAATGAAACAGTTCCTCAGTTTCAATTTCTACAAATTCCAAAGCAGCTTGTATATTAATGGCTAAGCTAATGTTTGGAAGGCTCAGTCCCTTCTTTTTTTATGGCCCATCATATGGTATCCAGGAGTTCAGTTTTTCCTTTTCATACGTGAGTTCAGCGACCCGTAGACTCAAGAAGAGCAGGGGTTGGAATGTCTGCTCTATGCCTTGCTCTAGGAACACAACGGAGGGCTTCTATTTAATTATGGGCTGTGTGTATCCTTACGGGAGGTCAACTACCAGGTTCACTTGGAGCCGCTCCTTAGCGTCTAGCACTATAACCCTGCCAGGCTCGCCCTGGGCTTGCCCTGCCACGGAGCTAGAAACCAAGTCCTGAAGGCAAAGTCCTTCCATCGATGTTTTCAAGACCCTGCCGAGGAGCAGCTGCCAGATGAATGCCTTTGCTGGTGTGATTATCTCACGAAGGGGCCTCATTACTATTAGGAATTTCAGCTTTATGTATAATTTATTTGAGCGAATTGCCTTGATCACTAGGTGGAAACCGCCAGTTAGAGTTAGAAACTTCCGGCTGTGAGATTCAGAGAAATTAACCTGCTCTTTTAAACTACGGAGCTGACAATCAGGAGGGACTTTTGTTCGGAGCAGCTTGATAATTCCATTAAATTTTTTTTAAAGCATCCACTGAATAGAGCAGACACAAATTAATGACTCTGGACAACTTCAGAAATCCCTTCCTTTTTGAAAAGCCTTACAGATATTAAAACAAAGGTCATCTCCAGGTGGACAAAAAGGTTTGATTGCAAAGGAAAAATGTTCTTGGTTTCTACATTTCTGGCTATCATTTATTTTTATGTAACAAAAAAGCTCACTTTGGTGGCCTTTGCAAATGGGCTAAGTTCACCCACTTTTGGGGAACAATTTGCCTTTGAATGAGTTTGTACCTAAAATGACACAGTGCCGTGTCGTTTTAAAAGGATATAGTCTATTTATATTAATTGCAAGATGATTTTTCTGTGTGTTAAATTGGCAATAGATAGTCTGATGAGTAGATTTTCTTTGCCCCAAGGTTAGCAGTCTATTTAGAGGTGAGAAGCAAATGGAGGTCTAATTGTTCAAAATAGAAATTTAGATTATTTGCATATTCTTCATTGGTAAAAGAATTAAAATGTTCACTTTTTTCCCCCAAGCGTGTCTTTCTGTGTAGCTCTGCTCTATGTCCGAGAACTCTCTATGTAGACCAGGGTGGCCTTGAACTCTTGCTTCTGCCTCCCAAGTGCTGGGATTATAGGCATGGGTCACTATGCCTGGCCTAAGGTGTTCTTTTAAGAAGGCCATTGGAATGTGATAAGGGAGAGTGTTAGGTAATAGGTAATATGCACTTTGGGTGAGAGGATTTTTCAGGTTCCTGATGTTCCCACAACTCAGCTCAGACCCATGAAGACTCTGCCAAATCAGTATTTACAACTAATGGGCCAGATGGTCACAGTGTGAATGCTGTTCCGAGATGTACCCAGGCTAAAAAGACCAACTCTGCCCTAGAGTCCAAATGTGTGCGACAAGGCTTAGTTGAGCGGGACTGTGTATGCCCTTGAACATTTTTTGGGAAAATACTGTAAAAACATGATTTTGTATAATTTCACTGATTCACTTTTATCAAAAATACAATTAATTCTGAGCTGTCGTCTAGTCTCCGTGGCTACCCAATAGAGTGAACTAACTCCACAGATGTGGCCGAAATGCTGAGGCATGGGAACCTTGAAACATTCTAGAATCTAGTGACAGAGGGGAGGAGAAACTTCTCAAAGTGATCTCAAATGCACAGTGTTTTGCCAAGCAAAGGTGCTTGCTATACACATGCAGTTGTTGAGACAGGTTTTCTTCTCATAACCAGAGTTAGCATGAACGGGGGAGAGGGATAGTAAGTAATGTGTCAGTGTCCAGGAAGAGCACCCATTAATTATGGGTGCTGAGATGAAGTCTCAGGAGAGAGTCCAGATGGAGCTCATGATGCTTTCAGCACAGGGGATACATGAACAAAGCCCTTGAACCACCTATCAGCTTAAAACGTATTATTCTTTGTACACTGTGAAACCCGTGTGGTTTAATGAGAAATGAACCCATGCTTTGTGATATCCTAGATCTTCCAAAATTTCCTCCTTGCTGTATGTTTTGAGTAAGAGATATAGGCAGTCTTATTAGAAATAACAAACAGTTGAAAAGTGGGTATTTGGTGCAATTAAATGAGGATTGCAAAAATAGAAGTCAATGTGTCTATTAATGTAAGTAACAGAACAGTTGAGCAAAGGGCAGTGGACGCAGCACTGGCCAGCTGCGGGTACTGGCTCACCATGCACTTATTTAAGGGAAATGTATTGGTCTCTGGGGCCTATTGGTCAATCAATTATACAAAATCGGTGAACAAAATAGTACAATATGCTTGGTTGGGTCATGTACTTTGGGAAGCAAACAAACCATTCAGGAGTAAGGGAGTCTCCTTTAAAACAGTGGGGAAGAAAGGAAAAGACAATTTTCTAAAATACTTTGTTCCAAAAGGACATAATGATAGCTAATACATTCTATGCTGATTTAAAACATTAAAACAATACCAAGCTGGGCGGTGGCGGTGCAAAAGTGCCTTTAATCCCAGCACTTGGGAGGCAGAGGCAAGCTGATCTCTGTGAGTTCGAGGCCAGCCTGGTCTACAGAGCTAGTTCCAGGATAGCTAGGGCTGTGACACAGAGAAACCCTGTCTGGAAAAACCAAGAAAACAAAAACAACAACAACAAAAAAAACCCCAAACCCAGATAGATCAGGGGTTGTTTCAATAAGAAGGCCTTGAAGAAACAGATAAACCATCCAGGCCCACTTTCCTGGTCTCTGACAGGGGTCCTAATGACATAATTTTAGAGACAGCCATAAAGCTGGGAGAAGGTGCGTGCCATGATTTTACTGTTTGTCCTTACTGGTATTTACCGTGTGGTGGTTTTCTCTACTGCATGGAGAGAGCTAACAAATACACATTTTAAGCCACCAAGTGTGTAGAAATTTGCCAGATAGCAACAGAAACCAAACTTCACCCAGTTTATTCTTCCTCTTAAAGCAGTGGTTCTCAACCTCCTGAATGCTGTGCCCCTTTAATGCAGTTCCTCACATTGTGGTGACCCCTAATGTTAAGATTATTTTGTTATTACTTCAATTTTGCTACTGTGATGAATTGTAATGCAAATATCTGATATGTAGGATGTATGATAGGCAATTCTGATGGGGTCAATACCCACAGGTTGAGAACCACTGTTAGGGATTATCCGTTCTCTCTCATCTGTAACTGTCTCCATTATGGAGGTCATAGGTGACCTAAAAATGGATGGGAAGAAAATAATAGACTCATCTTCATATTAATTTTTATATCATACTTTCATTGTCTACTGTATTTCCCTGAACTGTTTTAAATAACGTGATGTTGGTGCAGCATAATCTGTATATCATTTGTATATAAATACAGATATGTGGGGCATATGTGCACATATCTTACTATCAGAAGACAAAATATAC
This sequence comes from Arvicola amphibius, assembly GCF_903992535.2. Lineage (NCBI taxonomy): Eukaryota > Metazoa > Chordata > Mammalia > Rodentia > Cricetidae > Arvicola > Arvicola amphibius. The sequence goes on from NC_052063.2 coordinate 21,895,220, forward strand.
TTTGGGATGTCTTATTATGTCTCCAACATTAAAATGTGCTATAGGAGATTCCTTAGTCGTCAAGAAACAGCGCGGATTCTGAAGGTAGATGATTCAGGTTCAATTTGCAGGTCTGTTGCTTAATAGCTGCTAAGCCTTGGGCAAATCACCTGCCCCTTTGTGCCTCAATTATGTTAGGTTTATTAGTTAGTGTGCATAAAGGAGTTAGGAGCCCATAAATAGGCGTTCTTGGTATTATTAAAACATCTCACATCAAGCACACTTCTCTAGCCAGTGTTTCCTTTCCTTTCCAGCTCAATATATTAGAGGATAAAGAGGAGGCTGCCCCTATTTATTCATGTTCTATTGATTTTTCTGCATCCTTTTATTAAAATGCCTGTTAAGTTTTCAAATGCCTCCCAGAAGACTGTACCATAAGTATTCTCCATGTTTTATTACCCAGCAATCCTTATCTGGAGTTCCTGGTTTCTGTCCTTTTTTTGGAGTCTGAAATGCAATGCTTGCTTGATTTCTCTGCCTCCTCGGTCACTCCTTCTTTGCCGTCCTTCTCAAAGCTTAGTGCAAGCCCTTCTCTTTCTCATAATCATTTAGGAGGATTGTTAATAGCGTTTCCAAGATTTGAGATATGTGCTTCAGAGGTGATTTCCACATTTATATCTGAAGTCCTCATCTTTTCTCCGGCATCAGACTCATTTATCTCATGGTCTACTTGCCCCAAACATCTCATACAGAGCTTAGACTCAACTGCAAAAATCTATGTTTATGATCAGATATTATGTGATCTGTAGCCACTAAGCTAGGTCCATTCTGTTCTACCAGATGGTACCAGCATTCAACCAGCAGCTGAGTTGGAAAACTGGGCATTATCATTGACTGTTAATGTCTTTTGAAGTCTGATTTTGATTGGTTCAATCTCCATCCTTATCCCTTCCACTACTCGTTTGAACACACCTCAGTTATTGCCTTTAAATAGATTTCTGGAATACAGTTGACAGGGTCACCTTTTAAATTTACTTCACATCCTTAAGTAAGTCTCCCATCTCCCTCGGAATGAAGACTCAATTTCTGATCATGTTGTAACACTCTGTAAGTCTCGAGTTTCAGCTTCAGTCTCATCCTATGCTAACCTTCCTTTCACACAATACGGGCAAAGCCTTGCTCATCTCCGTAAATATGCCCATCCCCTGCATCCTCTCATCCTTCTCAAGAACTGATGCTTTGGCTGGGAGCATTCTGCTCTTTTGTCATTCTCAGTTGGACCAGTTTCGCTCATCGTTCAGACCTCACTTACCTAGCTTATTCAAGCTCAATCAGGGCATTCTTGGATACTTTTGAAATATAATTTATTTCTAATAATGCTAATTTGTGTAATCATTAGGTTAGATTCCACTGCCGTGGATTTAAACATTTATAGGATATATATATATATATATATATATATATATATATATATATATGTGTGTGTGTGTGTGTGTGTGTGTGTGTGCATTTATTAAATATATTATGTTTGTATTACATTAATATATAAATAATACAAACAATTTATACATATGTATATATGTATAAATATACATATATAATATATAATGTGTGTATTAAACAAAATATATTAAATGTATATATTAAACACATACATAAATATATAATAAATACATGAATAATATGAATATGTATTAAATATATTAAATACATACATACACACACAGGACCTGGCACTGAGTGCTCAGCTCTGGACTAAATGGCTAACTGTTCATCAAAAGCTATTCTCTTCTTGGACACTCAGATGCCTCTCATGTGACCTCCTTAAAGTCAGATGTCATCTTGGGATGGGTTCTAGCTACTGGAGTATGAATGAAGTGATGGGCATTGCTTAGGGAACCAGTCCTCTAGACTTGTTATCCATGGTCTCTCCTGTGTGTGATGGTGGCCTTGGAAGCTCCATGCTTAAGATAGCAGAAGATGCCTAAGCCAGGATTCCTGTTGAGCTAATAAAACAGAGTCAGACATCCCAACTTAGAATGTTTATAGCCTAGTAATCAAGAAAAAATAATCTTTTTCTGAACATTAACATTTCCATGTCCTTCTGTAAATTTGTGACTTTTGTCTACATTGGCTAAAAATTTAATTTTCAGACAGGGTCTTATGTAAGCTAATGCTCCTCAGACTCACTATGTGGCTGATCCCCTGATGCAATGCATACAACTGAATGATTCAACATTGTTTTCAGAAGTGTGATTGAGATCTATTTATCATGGATGGGCTGCAGAAGATGAGGAAAGCATGACCTTACTCCGTGATTAATCCAGTTTCCTAAATGCTTATTGTAGTCTGAGAATATTAGTCATTGTGCAAAGCGTTAGAAACAGATGTTGATTAAAAGTTGTCCTTGATTTTAAGAAATCTCTATCTTTGCTGCAGTGATCAGGCATACAGCTAAAGATTCAGCAGAGTTATATGGGCCCATGGAGAAAGATGCATTAGAAAGGGTATCTACAGAGAAAATAGGGGCATTGGCTGTGTATAATCAAATAGATGGGTGGTGGGTGAGGAGTAGAAGGCAGAAAATCATAGAGCCTCAGAAGATTTCTTGTACCACCAAATATAAAGCTATAGTAAAATTGGACTAAGCCAGTCTGGTGTGTAGAGCATAGCAGGGTAGCTATCGACAATGATAATACATATTTTTTAAAAGCTCGACAATGATAATGCATACTTCTTAAAAGCTTGAAGAAAAGATTTCGATTTAACTGAGTGAGCGAAAGTGGACAAAAGTGGGAAAGGTGGTAGGTGTGACCCCTTGCTTGGCATGTTGTTTTTGTGCCAGCTACAGGCTGGGTAGAAACTCATGTAACTGGAGTAGGAAGCTGATGCACAGCCCGCGCAAGGTGCCCCAATGCAAACCTTACCAAGTTGTTCTGCCCTCGAGCATTCTCTCAGTCAGCTGACTTTCTGAGTCACATGTAACATTCAATATTCTGTTTCACCTTACTTTACTGCTACGGGACGTAATGGAGCCTCTTTCAAATAGGGATCGGGATTATGAGAACTTATGTTATAGTTTATCACTATATATTTATTATAAACTATATTTTATCATAGATGTATTATAAACTATGATATATTATAAAGTATAGTTTATTACTTTGTATTTATTATATGTAATATGGATCCAGGTAACTTTGGGATATGAGGACACACCTTTGTGAATCACAATGCAGATGACCAACATAGCCATAAGGACGTATTGGAAGTAAACATGTCAGAAAGCTATTTGAAGTAAACATGTTCCCAGACCAATGGTCTTGAAAATTGATGCCAGATAACCCTTGAAAAAGGTATTGTGTGTCACCAAGAAGGTCATCTCTAGCGCAGAGGCACACATCTGGATGACTGATGGACAGGCTGACTGACAGAGTAACGCAGAGTTCTGCTAATCATGCTAAACAATAGCACAGCTTTGTCTGCAGAAGTTCTGTTATTCCAGAGCTGCTGCTGCGTTACTGGGTGATTCTCATGAGTTCAGGGGCTGTCACTGGGGAAGAGAACCTCCATGGAAAAAACACAGATGCCAAGGAGGTGTTCTGTCAAAGGGATGCTTTCTCCTTTTCAGTTCTGGGATGATGGTGCCCAAGAGGAAATGCTAGGAACAGTGGCAATGACCACCATGATTCCAAGATGTTGTTGCCTCCCAGAGCCACTGCCATCCTTGCCAGGGAGTGATGATGGGGGTGGTGTTCAGCACAGCCAGCTCACGGGCACATACTGAGCGAGTGGGTTTCCCACCAGTGAAACAGATGATCCTCGCTCTGTCTGTCTTGAGGTTTGTGGAAGGCTCATGGAGAGCTGTGGAGCAGGCAAACAAAAGGGAGAAAAGAGGGTGTGGCATCACCAAATAAAGTCCCACTGAAGCTGGCATGGGGGGTGGTGAGCCAGTGTAAGGTGTAAGGCAGCTTTAGGGAGTTAAAAGAGGCACGTGACTTTTTCTTTTCAAGCTTTTTGAGGGGTCATGGCATGTGAGAACCCTGTAATTATAAAGAAGATGGAAAAATGATAGACGGAAGGCAGGAGAAACTAGATAAAGGAATAAAAAAAGGGGAAAAGAAGTTTGAGAAAGAGTTAAGGAAAAGGTGCTGGGCTTTCTGGTTCTTCCATTGAAGATAAGCCAGAAGGAAGAGGCGATAAGGGAAATGGACAACTTGGGAATCAGGAGGGAAGCCATGGGAAAGCATTGAGGAGTTGTCTGGGAGAAATCACGTGACGGCTGAGGGCTGCTGTGCACTTAGGGACATCACGGTGGGATTCTCACTGTTAGTTCACCTGGGGAGAGCTCAGAGCCCCCTGCAGCAGTTAGCATCCATAGATTAGACATGGAGTGTGAGCTGCACCTTGGAGGAAGGCAAGGTATTCTGTAGACTATGTGGGATAAAAAGCATGAGGCCTCTAGTGATTTCTCTAAGCACGCTAAAGCTAGAAGACTGGGTTCTACAGAATGGGGAAGGGATGTAGGGCACAGGGCGATTACATTGGAAAGGGAAACCCGCGGTGGAGGGGCTTACCCAGAGCGGCAAAAGCTAAGTGGGAAATAGAAACCTGTTGTGATGCACATGGATATGGTTTCCTTGCCCAGAGTAGAGAGAGACCCCAGCTATTCCTGAGACACTCAGGCAGGGACATGTCCTCTGTGTGTATGACCACAGATCACATGAGCAGATAGGTCCTGGAGAAGATCTTACAGGCATCATGATAGCATGAGGTGCTGAACAAGTAGGAAGGTATGTTGACCTACAGAGGGGTGCTTTGGGATTCAGAGTTATGTGGAGGAAAATATGAGCAGTGCAAGATGTTACTTATATTGCTTTCAAAGGTGTAGCAGGCATTGAGAGCAAAAGCTAAAATAAAATCGCCTGAAGAAGATGGTTCGTGTAGAGGAAACAACACCACCCAGCAAGGAAGAGGCTTGTGTGTGAAGTCTAGGGAGGCAGAAGAAAGAACTGGAAATAGAAAGGAGCCAAGGCATTCAGAAATACAGAAACAGCAGAGGGGAAGGCAAAGGGGTGTGACAGAGAGACAGAAATAACAGGCTTTCTATGGTGAAACCCAAGTCCCAGAAAAAGAAGTAGAGGAGACTCTGGGACCAGAGAGAGTAAAATCACACGATGAGAAGGAATAGCTTTAAGAAGACATGGAAGTACAAATAGCACAGGCGCAGAGACAGTTCTACCTGCCATGACTTGATGTAATAGAAAAGCCACAGTACCGAAGGTGGCCAGAAACATGGGACTTCACAACAAAGAACTTCTAATAGCATGAGTCAGGAGGCTAAGCTCTCTTAAGGGAGTGGTTTGTGGCTTCCTATAAAAAAAGTACTATTTACTGTTTTAAATGTGTATGGGTGCTTTGTCTGCATAGATGTCTAACATGCACATGCAGTGCTGTCTTAGGACAGAAGAGGGCAGCAGACTCAATGGAACTGGAGTCACAGATGGTGCTGGGAATCAATCCTCGGTCCTCAGCAAGAACAAAAAAGTGCTCTCAATTGCTCAGTCACCTCACCAGCCCAGCTTGAGGCTTATTGGTGCTCATTAATCAAAGAAGGCTGCCAGCTGCAAGAGGGGACAGGGTACCCAAAAGGGAAACCTTGTTAGGTGTGTGATTAGGTAGCCAGAGTCAAACTAGCAAACACTGTGAAGGCCCTTGGCTCTCCTGATCTTCAAACCCTAGAGGAATTACAAGACAGAAGATGGGAGCGCTCTTAGAGAGACTTAATGGAGTTTTGGGAAGAGTCTTGGAAAGGGCGATCTCCTCTGAAAGATGGATGATACCCAAAGGGCCACCTATGGAGACAGTGATAAAGCCTGCAGCCATAGGTAGGGAAGCCCTAGAAGAATTGTCAAAGCATATCAAGATGTGAACATGCGTGCATGCACACACACACACACACACACACACACATGCATGCACGTATGTACACACGTGCACACAGGTACCATGCATGCAAACAGAAACAGTACCACATGGAAGCAAATCAAGTGGAGTTGCAGGAAACCGGTCAAGGAGAGCTACTACAGACAAGTTCCTGTTGCACTCTGTGTTTAAGCCCCCTGAGAGATATCTTTCTGCTAGCTGCCCTTCCTGCCTTTGCTTTTCCTCCGGACTCCTTACCTCCTCACTCGTCACCTCTTTAGGATGTGTTTCCTTCAGTCTCGGGAAAGTGTGTCCCTTCTCGCTTGCCATATTTATAGAGCCCTTCCAAATTCCTGAGATACTGCCATGATTGATCACCTCCCTGCTACCGCACCACCCTGGGCTTTAACCAACTTTGCCTTACATGCTGTCAGCCATGTAACATGTAACAGGTCAACATGTAACATGTAACAGGTCAACACAAAGCTATAGGTTAGAGAGATTGTGTCATAGCATAGTTATGGCAGAAAAATAGTAATCCTTACTCTGGGGGCTCTAGTGAGGAAAGCTTGGAGCTAGCTGTTCAAGACCGTAAGGAATAGAGGGGAAAATGAAGTTAAGTGCACTTATACAAAATAGCGATGTCTAGACTCACAGCTGATAATAAAAAACTTTCTGTACAGTTATTATTAGGAGCCTCTTATTTAAAAAAAACAAACAAAAATTGAAAGTAGGACTTGGGGGAATCAAGCCTTTGGGGAAAACGAAACCACCAATAACACTGAATAATATGAAAGTAATGACCAGACAACACAAAAGTAGAAAAGAGGCAAAAAGAACGTTGTTGCAGCTTAGGGAAACTGAATGGATTTAGTTAATGGGATTCAAGTAACACTGGAAATGTGCCTATCTTGATGGTTAGAGAGAGCATGTAACTAAATTTCTACACAATAATATCACTGCCTTTTATAGCAACAGCTAGTGATAAAACAGGTATAAAAGCCTGGAAATACAAAGCCAGTTCCATCAGTAAATACAGTAATATCTTGTAGTATTGTGTGCACACACATGTTCATTTATTTGCTCACATGTATTGTGTATGAAGGCCTAGGGTGGATGTTGAACGTTGTTCTCCAAATAAGATTGATTTATTGTGTATGTGTGCATGCCTGCCCACTAGAAGAGGGCACCAGATCTCATTATAGATGGTTGTGAGACACCATGTGGGATCTGGGGATTGAACTCAGGACCTCTGGAAGAGCAGCCAGAACTCTTAACCACTGAGTCACCTCTCTAGCCCCTCCATTGTATTTTGTAAGACAGGTTCTCTCACTGAACCTATACTTGTTATAAAATCAGAGATTAGGGATTGAACTCAGGTCCACACGTTTATACTCCAAGCACTTTACCAGCAGAAGCCCCTCCCTCGCGTTTTAGGATATCAGGAAAGAGGATCTCTCCCACCCTGAGTTTTTGTGTTTTCATTGGTTTGAGACATCCAGTGGCCAGGCTTTACAAAGATGCAGAAGAACATTCTTAGACCTAGATTTAGCTAGATTTTGTAGAGATGCAAGGAGCCCTCAGGAGCTGAAGTACAGCACTTGGGTACCCACACAGTTGTGCCATGGCCTGAAGGCATGCACACAAAATCCCAACCCCAAGGGTAGAGCAGTGGGCGGTGAAGTTCTGTAGATAGGATTAGGCCAAAGAGCCAAACCCTCAGGAGTGGAGTTGCTACCATCGGCAGAGAAGCTCTGAGGGGTCTCCTTTGTCTCTCCCTAAATGTAGGAATAACAAAAAAGCCACACACCAGGAAGTGGGGTTTCAGGAAACAACAAATTTCAAATTTGCCAGTGCCTTGATCTCATACTTCTCCTTCCAGACTGGAGAACTTGAGGGAAGTTTCTGTTGTTGATATCACCTAGTTTATGGCCCTTTGATAATAATCTTTTAATTCAAAATGTTCTCCCTCAAATTTCTTTTAGTTGAAAGGTTTTTTTTTTTGTTTTTTGTTTTTTTTTTTAAATTAAGACAAGGTATAGAACTCAGTTGTGACTACTCCCCGTTTTAGTCCTATCCAAGGAGATCACTGCAATCTAGGTGGCATTCTGTGGGAATTGTATGGATTCCTCACCCGAGATAAAGAAGGAGTAAAGCAAAGCCCACTTTTATGCCACATCCTTGCTTCATCTACATGAGTTTTCTCATATCATTACAAAAATAATAGACAACGGGCAATGAAACAGCCATCCCCATGCCCGGTCTATTCAATTCAGGTTAGATGGGGTGTATGGGACAACAATTGCAGGCATATAGGTGATAGGGTGTTTGAATGGATGCTCATCCTAGTGATGTAACTGCCACCAGACGGGATCTTAGCTATATCTAGGTAAGAGGTAATTGGTTAAAGGCGATAGGTGAGCCAGCACTGTATCCAACCATGGTTCTTAGTGCTCTCCTCATCTGCACGGCATTTCTTTCCCAGTTTCTGACTTTTATCTTTAACATGGTCATCTCCTGTTCTCATTCATTCCCACTTAAAGGTTATGCATCTCATTAGCGCGCCTCCCGTGTGGCCTTAAATGTACACTTTGTTGTAGCAGACTTGCAAAGAAAGTCATGACCATCTCTAAGTGCATTCGGAACTCAGGATCCCCAAATTGTTCATTTTGCAGAGACAATTTTATTTCCATCTGGTTTGCCTAGGGGAAAGTTCATTGGTGTTCATTGGTATATAAAAACAATCGGAACGTCATTAGGAAATTCAATGAATCCTGGCATGAACATATGATGTCACTAACTCACATAAAAAAAAAAAAAAAAAAAAAAAAAAAAAACCCAAAGAACAAAAAACAGAGTTGCTAACCAAATAAGAATAATGTAAAATTGAAGTGCAAGCCTCATAGGTATGTTGCTTGCTTCAGGTTTCACATGTTCAGGGAGACAGCTGGAGGGACCCTGCTGGGATGGCAGGGAGCTTTTAGTTATGTAAAGCACAGCACAGATTCTTATGAGAAACGACTACCAGAAGACATTTTTAAAACAGCATATGTTATGTAATTGCAACTTATTTTAAGCTATGGCAGCTTTCCTCTTTATTTGTAATGGCATTCTGTTGTCAAGTTTTAGCATCACATTTTCGTGAAGGAAAGTTAGTAAGTTTCTAGACTATGCAAATGAGAAAATGGACCCATAAATTTCTGGTCAGTTCCATCAGATGGGCATCATTATCTTCTCACGATTTTATTCTTCTGCATGACTCATTCTCCAGTTATTATGCAATGTGCCACTGAATGGAAAGCCATGCTATCTTTTGCACTTTTTAAATCCCATAATACTCTAGGCGTGTGGCCCAACACTCTACCTTTGTGTTGTTGGCAAGTATTTATTGAAATGTAGGTCATAAAAGCATTAACTGTTATACATCATCGTGCGGCACAAGAATAGAATTAAGAGCTTGAAGTAATCCTCACTTCCATTGCTTTCATATGCAAATCAAAATCTGGCAACTAAAGAAACTGAAAAGAATATATAGTTTTGAATTACTGCACAACTTCAGATGGTCTCCAAAAGATCTTTCCACTAATAGAAAGAACATACGAAATTCAAGGTAGAATTAAATATCATGAATTAAAAGCCGAAGAGACTATGTGTGCAAGTGTGGTATCTGAGAAAAGGCTTCAGGCAGTTGGAGTCCTTCAATATTTGATAACGTGGTTAACAGATGAATCACAGATACAGAGAAATACTTTTTTGAGATGCTGAGGGCTAAAAGAGTGTTGTAGGGTTAAGTTTATAGGAGACATTGATAAGAAAAATAAAGATTGTGAAGCAGGGATTTCTACCCACATGCAGGTAAATTAAAGGTGGAGACAGGAGTCCAGGGTTTTGTTCATAGGTGAGGGTTGACACAGACAGGAAAGGCTCTTGAAAAATCCTGAACCTGGCACATGGTAAGTACTCAGGAAATGTTGGCCATTGCTGGTAACTAGCGATCCCCTAAGGAACGATTTCTTTATTACCACTATTGGCGCCATGATCTCTGTGGAGGGACAGACCAAGGCTTTGTCTTCAGATACAATGGACTAAGATAATATGGCTATTAAAAACAGAGCATAGGTTTACACAGCACCAAGGCCCTGCTCTTTCTGCTCTGTAATAAACACTTCTGAATGTTTACTTTCCCCTTTATGCCAGATCATATCTAGTTAACACTCAGCACTTACTATATGGCAGAAAGACTACTGTTAGCACAAAGTGCTGAACTGAAAAAAAAAAAAGAAGAAAAGCAACCCACATGTCAGGATTTCCCTGGTGTAACTGTTCATAGCCAGATTTTTATCTTGAATATTATGCATCAGCTGTTAAGCAATTTGTAATTGCTTTCATGTCTTCTGAAGTGAACAGGATGCGGCAGCTAAAATTCCTAACTGACCATCTCAAGGTCTTCCATGGACATCTGTAGATGTTCAGATGGAAGTGTCTCTCAGAGGAGCCGAGCCTGTCCAAACAGCAGCTCCCAATTTTCCTTTACACTCCTGAGGTGGCTGCAGCTAAATTGATTGACTAAAGGGAGATGTATTACCCCGCCACGAATCAGAAGGGATGGTGAAATCTATTCCTCTCTCCGCGTAGAGATTTAATGAGGTCAAATAAGATAAAATAGGTGAGGAGGGTTTTCTGCACTAGAAAAGATAAATGAGACAGAAGTATTCAAATCGTAAATTAGAAATGTAGACACCTGGTTGGCCCCTTCCATGTGGAGTGACCTTGAAGGGATGTCCTGTCTTTTCCCTCAGTTTACTACCCTCTAAAAATGGAGATAATAGCCGCTGATTTCAACTGGCTGTTGGAAGGATGGGCTGAGAGGAGACACAGAAAGCACTTAGAGCAGTTCCTAGAATGTGGCCGGTGCACAGGTGTACTAGTTCCTCATTATTATTTTGAGTACCACACCGTCTCTGTCCATACGCAGCTGGCACAAAGTTAAAGAGTAATGGTCATCATTTTGCATTATTTTCTCCATCCTCGGTACATCTCCTCACACAAAGAAGATGCAGCTTCTTTGATCTTATTAATGCGTAAATACGGCATCGCGTGTACACAGACCTAGCAATCTGGCTCACTCTTCTTACTAGGTTGTTCTTGGACTTAAGGGAGAACACAAGTAGCAAGGAGCGGGGCTTGATCTTTACCAACATGGACAGGTGTCTGCCACTTTGTATGAACCCTCTCGAAGGTCTTCCTTCTCTTGCAGGGATGGTCTGGGGTCTCACAAGGTGGGTCTTTCCGAGTTGAAGCCCACAGGATCCCACCTTTTGATAAATCACAGTTTACACTGGAATCCCATTGGTACTCTCAGCAAGGCTGGCTGCTGCAGGTTATTAACTGTGACTGCTCAACGGGATGTGTAGAAATGAAAAATTACAGCATCCCTAGGGAAACTCAAAAATACACCAGCCTGAGATGCCAGGGGACAGTCGGGCCTCTCTTTCAAAGAAGGAATTTCGTCTTTGGCTTTATTTATGATCAATTTGATGAAAGTCATTTGGCTGGCAGGGTTATATCAGAATCAAACACTTGAAACACCATCATGCAATTGGAGGTACTATCTGGAAGAATAGCAAGGACTTACTATAAGGCACTGAGTTAAACTGGGAAAAGAAAATATTAATGAGATCTTCAAAAGACATGAATTGTTTGAATCAATGACCAAGACAGAACTTATGTTTTCTTTAATATTCATATATCTTTCTATAATCTCATTTATTGCTTTATATGCACATTTGCCTACCAACCAAATTAAGATTGAAATCACTTTCAATAGTTCTCACCAAGAAAATTTTATAACCTAGTTTAAAAAAAAGTTATCTTTTATCTCCATGGCTATATAATTTCATAGACACTGCGACAACCTCTTCATGGATGTACAGCCTCGAACCCTTCCTCACTACCAAAGGGTTAGTCTGTAAACTCAACTGATGTGACCACTGTCATCACTATGAGGTTAACATGCCACCTCCCATCTTGAGGTCCCTTGCTTAGTCCTCTGGCTTACCCTTAAATTTCTTTCCTCTAATTTCTTTCCTTTTGTTCTAATCAGACCTGTGCATCTTTTCAGCCTTGAAATGTTCCCAGTGCTCAACCTGTCTGTCCTTTCTCCAAGTCCTTATCTCGACACCTTGAAGTCTACCATCTTTTATAACATACCTCAATTCACATTTTGATCATTTTCCCCCTCACGTCCACACAGCATCAAGCTGCCTTTGCTGGCTCTAAACTCCCGGAGTACAGATAAGGTGTCTGATTGATCTTCATATCATGCCCAGCAAGGCGCGAGCTTCAGACGGAGGCTTGCTGAGTTGAAACATTGAATTATTGAAACAGTCAATAGAGAAATCTCTTCCTTGGCTTTTATGCTTCAATTTTCTATAGTCAAATGTGGAAGGTGCTGAGCCTATGAAGGAAGGCATTGTGGACTGGTAACTGGGAAGAAAGCGAAAAGAGGGCATGGCCTTTGGTGGCTGGAGGGTACCTGAATCTCAGGTTTTGGAGTAAGGTTGATGAGAACTGAAATGGAGACTGAGTTGGAAGTTTTGAGGGAATCCCTTCACCCTTCCTTCTTGAAATGAGGACAGTAACACTTCAGCATCAGTTGAGGAAGATGTTAAATCCCATGTGTAACTTGGAGTATAATACTTTTAATTTTTGGAAAATAGACAAAGTTTATATACATTAAAAACTTTGGTACATGCACAGACAGAATTTTGAATTTCCGAAGACAGAAAAAGATTTTGCTCCATATTTGAGAATGGAAATGGAGAGAATTATACCTGTGAGTTCTTGCATAAAGTAAACCATCATATGTATGGTATACATAAGTATAAATAGAAAAGGTGAAACCTCCTCAAACCATTTACTACTTCTGATCTGTAGTGACCACCTCTTAAGAAATCCCTGTTTCCAGCCAGGTGGTTATGGTGCATACTTTTAATCCCAGCACTTGGGAGGTAGAGGCAGGCAGATCTCTGAGTTTGAAGTCTACAGAGGGACTTCCAGGACAGCCAAGACTACGCAGAGAAACCCTGTCTTGAAATCTTATCCCCTGAGAAAAAAATACCTATTTTCCTTGTATCTTCACAATTTGATTTCCAGCTAAAATAGGCAAAAATTTAGAGTTCAAAAGGAAAATGACAAAATATACAGCGGTTTTGCTCCTCTGGGCCTAGGATTTCTTTTCTTTATGTGATCAACACTCTTCCCCCCCCCCCCCAATGTTGGGGATAGAACTCAGTCTTGAGCATGTTAAATTCAACAGGTATCTTTTTTTTGTCCTTTATTTTGAGGTTTGAAACCTGGGTCTTATGTATGTCTGGCAAACATTCTACAACTTACTGAGCTATAGCTCAACCTTTTTCATTTTTTTTTTTTTGTGATATGATCTTGTGAAGTAACGCAGGCTAGGCTTAAACTGTGATCTCTCTGCTTCAGTTTTCTGTGTGTAGGGATTACAGGTGTGTGTCACCATGCCCACCTTCCAACAAATGTATCTTTTAACTATTTACAGACAACATATGTATCTATGGCATGGAAGGGGAAAGTGGTGTGTGTGTGTGTGTGTGTGTGTGTGTGTGTGTGAGAGAGAGAGAGAGAGAGAGAGAGAGAGAGAGAGAGAGAGAGAGAGAGAGAGGGGAGGTGGTTCCTGATAACCATTAGATCTTTAAAATGCCACTTTCAGTTCTCATATTAAGAATTATTGACATATTACTGGGCTAGAGATATGGCTCAGTGGATAAAGGTGTGTGCCTCCATTTCTGGTGACTTAAGTTTGATTCCTGGACTACATGTTATAGAAGGAGAGAACCATGTTCTGCAAAACGTCTACTGATCTCCACACAAATGTGCATGTGTGCCCCTTTCTCTTTCTCTCACACATATGCAATGTGCATGTGCGACGTAATTTTGAACACTAAAATCAAACTAAAACCAACAATATCCACAGAACTATTAATAGTCAGTTCCCCCTTGCAGGCAGAGTGAAAGGGGAAAACAATTTATGTATTGAAAGATAATGTTGTCCCATTTTCAAATTGCGTCTTGTTTCTCTCAGAACAAAATTGGGATTTTTTTTAATAGGGCAAATAATCTCCAGCAAAGCCCTCTTAAGTTTGCTGTCATAGTACAACGCACCTCCCGGCGCCTGCTCATGAACATGCAGCTGACTTCCCTGCTCTGATGGCCACGTCTCCTCCTGCCTTGCCATTTGCCTTCTCCCAGCTCCTGCCTGATCATATTTTGAAATGTCATTCATGTTGATGCGAGCCAGTGCACAAAACAAAATTAATTTAACTCACAATGGCACGTTAATATTATTACTTTTGACACCATGGAAAACGTATTAACTATAGCTTGTCACAAACCTCTCAGAGAACATAGCCCGATTCTAACACCGAGAAGGAAAGGAATTGATGGAGAGGATGTGATAGATCTCTAGATACTGTAAGAAGCACACTATCTGGGTTTTATTTTAATGATGCCCAAATGAGCTGTCTTCTATGAAAGACAGGAAAATCCGTTCCATTTTGTGGGTCAGCTCTTTCAAAACATTTTATGGAGGCTTTCAGCTTTAATTTTTCTTCTCTCCATGAGGATGTCTTTGTATTTGAAGAGGTGGTAAGGAATGTCAGCCGCACAGTTTATTAGTTCATGCGCATTATAGACTAGCCCCTTGGTGTAGAAGAAGAAAGAAGAGAGAGAGGGCTAGCATCCACAGCACACTTACTGACGTTGGGTGTTTTTACATAGCGGATCTCATTCCTTCTGCTGCTCCCTGGTTAGGCTGGCCAGCGAGACTCCTTCTTACCGAGGGCCCAAATTACAGGTGTATTCCACCATGGCTGGGTTTTTTACTTGGATGTTGGGAGTTGATCTCGGGTCCTCATGCTAGGGCTACAGATACTTTATCAATCCAGCCGTCTCCTTAGCCCTAGAAATGATTCTCTAAAACTTCCTAAATTATTCAAAGCTGGCGTTTATAAAAGAGACTTGACTCTGATACCTAAAAGGCATGGGAAGCTTGAAACTAAGTTCTATATATTTTTTTGTATGAAATTTAGTGTGAAACGGTATTTTCTTTGTTCAGCGTCCAAAGGTCTTTTGTTCCAGATTCATCCAGAGGAAGATTATATGTTTCCTTTGAGCCTCAAGACATTCCTTTTCAGTCCAGGAAGGCATGCTTGTCACTGGGAAAGTGTGATTTAGAGAGTGACACAGTAAATACTGGGGAGTCACATTCCCTGAGCGTCTGGGGGACCTGCTGTGGAAGCAAGACTCCTTAGCTGTCAGCAGCAGGTCAAGAGTCTTGGGGAAATGAATGGGTAGCTTGGCAGCTCCCAATGGCCCTGCTCTCCCCAAGATGGGGTTCAGATGCAGCCAGACATTCAAAGGTTGCTCTAATGTACCAGCCATTATAGCTTCCTGTGCGGGCCAGGAAAAGGGAGCCATCATTCGGTTGCTTCTTACAGCCCAGCTAGCATGAAAAGATAAGTTCTTAGAATAATCCAGGTTTCGAGAAAGTAGTTCTGACCAACGTGAGTGTATGCTATTTATCAAAATTGTTGATATCTTTAAACAATATATCTTCTGCGATGCTGGCAGATTATAGCTCCTCATTTTGATTCACTCCATTGTGGAGAAAGGCCGCCAGAGAAGTTTTCTTTGCCGCTCATTATGTAAAGTGATCTGGCTAATGTGTATGTGCTCCTGACAGGGCTCTCGGAAAGTGAGAAAGAAAAGAAGGAGGGACCAGGTGGGTGAAGCCCCCCACAACCTGTTTTCTGGTGACTCACAGGGGGGACCCTTAAAATGAGTCTCTTCAGAAACCAGAATATACCGACTTGGAATTTGAAAAAAAAAATGATTTCTTATGTCATTTGTTATGCATCTCCATGTGTGCAGGCATTTTTTTATACACATGTTAAAATGGGACCCCAAATAGAATAATCTTAGCATCCAAACACTTATTCTTATTTCATAGAGTCCCAAATTATTATTTTATGTAACTGTATACAAATGCTTCTAAAACCCCACTACAGTGCAATTATGGGTTTTTGCAAATGCAATTTTATATTTGCCTTTTCTATTTAACATACTAATGGATATTCCCCATATAATTATATCTAATGTCTACCTAATATACCTAATATATCTTACAGACTCTATAACCACTTCGCTATTGTTGAACTCAGCGTCCATTTTATTGTGGATAATTGTAAGTTGGTCCAAGAGCATGAGGACTTACAGTCATGTAGTCATGACAGCAGAGGTTCAGTTTTGTTTACCAGAACTCATTATAATGTGAAATTCTACATTCTAGACTGATTGTGTGTGTGTGTGTTAATCTTTTTAAAAATATAGATTTTTGTTTTTTATTTTTAACTTGCAACATTTTTTTTGACAAGCTGCTACCTGGCAGGAAAGTTCAGATGATGTTCATCTCACTGGCCACCGAGGGCTGTTGCCTGTGGGCACGTG
Organism: Arvicola amphibius; assembly: GCF_903992535.2. Taxonomy (NCBI): domain Eukaryota; kingdom Metazoa; phylum Chordata; class Mammalia; order Rodentia; family Cricetidae; genus Arvicola; species Arvicola amphibius. The sequence continues at coordinate 21,911,657 of NC_052063.2, forward strand.
CCCACGAAAGATAGCCAGAGGTCAGTCTATGAAAACCCACTCTGCTTAACTTACTCCCTAAATCCATCACCGCAGCGCGCAGCTTCAGGGATCTCTTTCCTCAAATTTTTCTCTGTCAAAAAGTGGATAACTTGAAGAGAAGCTAAAACCTCAACGCCTTTTATCATTGTTTGCCACAGTAATTGGCGAGAGTATGCGAGAAGGTCTTCTGAAAATGCAGGAGAGATTAGGAGGCAGGACAGGGAGAGAAAGGAAGTGCACGTAAGCCTTGATTTAGATTGATGAGCCAGCTCCTTTCCTCCCCTGGCTTTGCTTTTTAAACACCTTTTTGATGAATCATCCCATGGGAGATTACCATGTCGGTTCCCTTACCTTGAAGAAGGTCTGCAAATTTGTGCCCCGATTCTTATTCAAGAAACCTTCCAAAGCGGTAGCTCTGAGGCGTCGGCTTTCACGGTTAACACTTCCGGAAAGATCTTCTCAGGTTTAACTGGTTCTTCCCACACTTGCTTGCCTTTCCTTCTCCTTGGGCTAAGGGGTCTTCAGAAAGTCGTTCCTCATCGATTTAAGTGCATCTCTGATCCCCTGATGGATGCAGCCACGACTGAGATCTCTCATTTCAAGAGGTTCTGGTTCATCTATTTTAAGAGTCAGAATCCGACTAGAAGGCTACTAGAATCCGACTCCAGCTCCAAGGCTGGAGCGGCGAGACAACTTGAATCAGACACCCGGGTCTCCATGTCTTCTAGTACACATGAAAATGCGCAAAAGGGGTGGCAATAGTATTAAATTCACTGATGGATGCTCAAAGACGAGGAAAAAGTGAGACTTAACACTTTCACATCAACCTACAATTTGCTCATAGATGCAGACTCCGAAAGGTTGGAATCTACGGGACACGAAAGAGTCCAAACAAATGCAAGCTTTAATCTGAGTTTTATTTAATTACTGGTTCGGAACTCTTAAGTTTGAAACAGGAAGGCGCGGGCACCGAAGATGATGCCACCAGCAGTTTCTATTTGGGTCCAGACGGGTCCTCAATTTCCACAGGCTCAGAATATGTTTGAATAACTTCTATCTTAAATTGAGATGCCTGGAAGATTTTAGCTTAGTGTGTACAAAAATCTTTGTTCAGGGATATCAGAACTTGCATTTAGGAAGAACCATTTCAGTTCTCAATCCGAAGGCAAGAGCACATGATTTTTTTTTTCTCCCCCTCTGGAAATGAGGCATGTGGAAGCAGTTCTTAGAGAACAAGGCACAGATGTATGTGCTGAGCAGAGAGAGGAGGCGGTGGGTCACCCCATCACAGCACTGAAAGAAACAATCACAAGCTCTTCGTGGTCTGCTCTCAGCCTCCACTTCCCTTCTCTCGCTCTGGCACTCTAACTAATGGCTGGCCGGGCAAGCGGCTCTGGGCTCCACTTAGAGGACATCACAGAGCATCAGGCATTATCTGCCTGTGCAGATTACACAGGCCGAACCTGTTTCTGCTCCCAGTTACTTAAGTTCTAGCCCAGGGCACTGAATCTGTGACGAGCTGAATAAGAGGAGCTTGGATCCTTGTAACTAAGGACTGACTTTTCCCATGAATTTACTCCCTGGTGACTTGTACAACATATCCTGATAAAGACTGACTTCAGACTCAAACCAGAAGCCCCCCAAAAACAATTCCCACCTAAATTAACCTTGTGAAAATTCAGCTATGGCCAATTGGTATTGATTCCTTGGTTGGTTGTTTTGTATATGGACAGGCGTCACTTGGAAAAACAAATCTCATTTTCTTCTACCACATTAAATGTGATAAAGAGAATGACAAGAGACAGAGTTCAAACAGCATGTGTGTGCTATGTGAACAGGTGTTTTCTGAGTTTGATTACTTTTTCAGGAAAGCTCCCTTAATTATTAAAAGAGAAAAGCTGCCATATTTTTTTTTTTGTGTGTGTGTGTGCGCGCGCGTCTGTGTCTGCGTGTGTAGAGGCTAGAGGTCAACATTAGGTACCTTCCTTACTTCACCTTATATTTTGAGGCAGGGAGCTAGGTGATCAAGTGAGATATAAGTTCAAGAATCTGCCTACCTCCACCCTCCAGTGCTGTGGTTACAGATGTACACCTCCACTTAAATGTCCATTAACCGGTGAGTTGATAGAAGGAGTTGCATGGTGGAACAGGATTTAGCCACAGAGACATGAAGTACCGAGAGCTAGAACAATACCAATGAACTCTAATAGACAAAGGGACAGACATACAGTACACAGATGTGCAGTTACAGATGTGCACCTCCACCCTTCAGTGCTGCAGTTACAGATGTGTAAGTGATATATATTCCAGGACCAGGAGATTGAAACCATGCCTAGGGAAAGTGGTCCAAGTGCATTAGAACAGCTCCTCCCAATAATAATCCTAAAGGAAACAACACAGAGGTCCACTAATGATGTGGGAGAGTCTTCTGTTTGAGTTGATTTCATTGGCTAATAAAGAAACTGCCTGGCCCATTTGATAGACCGCCCCTTAGGTGGGTGGAGTAGACAGAACAGGAAGAAAGAAGTGAGGTAGATGGCTCAGTCAGATGACACACCTCTCCTAAGTTAATAGATGCCATGACTTTCCTCTCTGAGAGAGATGCCAGATGCGATGGAGCAAGCCACCAGGTCAGACATGCTGAATCTTCCCTGGTAAGACACCACTCATGGTGTTACAAAGATTATTAGATATGGGTTAGTCAAGATGTGAGAAAGAGGCTGAAAATAATGGGCCAGGCAGTGTTTAAAAGAATACAGTTTCTGTGTAATTATTTCGGGTGTAAAACTAACCATGTGGGAGCCAGGCAGGATGAAAAGCAGGCCTGCCCGTAGCTCCTCACTACACACTAATAGGAAAATGGCTGACATTTTGAGATTCGCATACAATTTTATATAATATAATACTTATAATTTATGATAAGGACTAGAGGACCTTTAGGGGTTGTCTTAGGGATTGATTGGAGAGAAGCATGGAGGACATTTGAGGGGTAAAAAAATATTGTGTACCTTAAATTAGAGTAGTGGCTACCCTGTGTTTCCAATTTCCAGGGCTTGATGAACTTAATGTGGTGTATTTTATTGTCTGTGACTTTCAAATGATCGTGTCTATCTTTTGAAAATTGTATCCAATGTATTGATCATACCTACTCACCACTCCGCCCCAATCAAATTCTCTCAGAAGCCCCACCCCCAATCTTGTCTCTTTCCCAACTTGATAACCTCTTTTTTTTCTTTTTTATAACTCACCTACTAATCTAATCAGTGATTCCAGTATGCACATAGCTGTAGGGCTATTCACTTGGGAATGGTCAACTGACCATGGCCACATCCATGAAGAAAGTTGACCCTCTCTCAAACAGCCATCAAGACACCAATAGATCTAAGCTAGGCAAGGGTCCTCATAAGCCCCCTCGATTCACCTTAGAATGTTATTGATCTTGTGTAGATAGCCATCGCTGTGGGTGCATGAGTAAACTGGCCCCATCATGCCCAGAAGATAATATCTTGCTGAAGTTTCTCTGATCTTTTTCTCTTTCTTTCTGCTCTCCTCAACTTTGCAATGTTCCTAAGACTCACAGTGAAGGGGAGACATACACGTCCCATTCGGGAGTGAACACTTGGCAGTCATTTTCTCTCTGTACCTTGGCTAGTTGTGAGTGTCTATGTTAACTTCTGGTCACTTCATAAGAAGCTTCTCTGATGAGGGGCAAGAGCTGTACTAGGTGTAAGGATATGTCATGGTGCATGCCTTTAATCTCAGCACTCAGGAGGAGGCAGAGTCAGGCAGATCTCTGTGAGTTCAAGCCCAGCCTGCTATATAAGACAGGCTCCAGGACAGGCTCCAAAGCTACAGAGAAACCCTGTCTCAGAAAACAAACAAACAAACAAAATCAAAGGCATTTTGATGATATGTCCTATTAGCCAAACAACAGTAATGAGTTTTCCTTTAGTGTATATTACCTGTAATGTACATACTTGATGCAATAAAGTTCAGAAAAGAGCAACTTGGGATCTCTGATAAGCCAACACATGAAGATATGTAGCAAAATGGACTAGTTCTAAAATTTAAAGCCATCTCATGTCTCATGATTGGAGTATCAGTAGTGGAAGACTGTAATAGCCTTATTAAGATATAATTCATATATCATAAGTTGATATTTAATCCACTCAGTTTAATGTCTGTACAGGGTTATATAACCACCTTTACCTATTTTAGAATATTTTCATCACTGCAGCAAGAAAGCCATATTACCTGCCATTCTCTATCTCTATTCTGAGCTCTTCCTCTCCCCACAGCCATCTGTGTACTGTATGTCTGTCCCTTTGTCTATTGGAGTTCATTGGTATTGTTCTAGCCCTCAGTACTTCATGTCTCTGTGGCTAAATCCTATTCCACCATGCAACTCCTTCTATCAACTCACCGGTTGATGGACATTTAAGTTGTTTCTGCTTTTGTCTATTGTGAAAATGCGGTTATGAATATTTTCATATGATAGCGACACACACATTTCCTAATTTTCTTAGATATACCTAGAAGTATGCTAGCTCATATAATAACTCTACATATCATTCCGAGGAAATGGAAGATTGTTTTCTGAAGTGTTACAGCCTTTCAATGAGCAATGGACAAAACTCCTAATTTCTCTGCCATCCCCTCAGCACTTGTTACTACTTAGGTTAAAAAAAATCTAGTGAATCTCTTTGGCTACATGGTTTGTGCCATCTTCCACTTCCATCTGCTGAGCCTTCCCCAGGGTTGGGTCTTTCTGGAAAATAATCACACTCCCCCAAGACTCCTGCTTGTGAAATCTAGGCACAGTCTCCTCTCATGATGACATCTACAATGTTGCCTGAATCCCTAGGCTGGCCCCACTGTCTTCACAAAGGAAACACATAAGGCTAGTAGTCACAGCCATGCCTTTTTAGGTGGCAAAAAATGAGGTATTTGAGGGGTATCTGCAATTCCCCAAATAACTAATATTTATTGTTTACCTGGTTCCAAGTATTGTTGGAAGAGCAAATCCTCCCCAGGAGGAATGGAGTCATGGTTGGATTTGCATAGTTGAGTCCAGTGTTTTAACCTACCCCGTGGTTCTGTCTCCCTGTTGATTCATAACTGACTAGGTGGAGTGGGCTATTTTATTTACCATGTTCCCAGAAACTAACACCATCCTTGTCCTGTGAAAAGGTGGCATAATAATTTCACATTGGCAAAACAAAAGTACAAAATCACTTAGTAGTATTTGAAAGCTCTAGTTCCCAGGCAGGGGCATGGCTGAGTGTGCTCCTCTCTCCTCTGATCCTGTATGGCCTGACTGGGCAGTCTTCCTCCTCTTTCTCCTTAGCACAGCTAGTACAAAGCGAGCACGGACACTTCCTCTAGTTGGGGAGTAACAGATTGTAAAGGATTAACGATTTCACAATACAAACATTTGGCTTGCCCAAAGGTAGGTAGGAGGAAGACAGAAGGAAAAAACATTTAATTTGAAGATTCACAAACAGGATACTAACAAAAATTGTGCCAAAAACATAGGCTCAGCTCATCAGAAATGATTACATTTTGAAAGACTCAAATATGTGAAAGACGGAACAAGATATTCTGCCTTGCTTCCCACTCAAACAAACAAACAAACCCCCCCCTATGGAATCAGACATAGACCAGAGTGCTTTCGTTTATCCATTTGTTCCCCTGGTTCTTTCATTTTTGATTTGTTCCTGCTTCAGCTCCCACTACTCAGTTCCTGCTCTGCCAACCTGTGCTTCCCACCACCTGCTCCATTTAACTTAAAATTCAACTAAAAATGCTCACTTCTTTTATTCTTTGGATAAAAAGAAAAAAAAAAACCCACAACACCTACACTCATTTCTATTTTTTACGAAAATTTGATTTCCTTGGCACAACATGTATCAAAATTTATGAGAAATTCATGAAATTCAGAGAGAATTTGCCCTGCAATAAGCCATTCGAGAGGCCATGGAACATTGCTAATGTTCGGAACATTTTGGTCAAAATCCAAATACGTGCCTCAATAGAACACCCACCTGATTGCTTTCCACAGTACCGAAAATGCTTTCACCCAGGTTGCTAATTAACTCATTATCACTGTTGGACTCTGCAAGGCCAATTCAAAGGAATGGAAAGACACACAAGTCACTGGTGAGCAGACCAGGCAGAATCATGTTCTGTATGGACATCCAAAAGGATGTAGGGCTTTGCTGCAATCATGGTCACCTGAGTAGCTGGGTAGTCACTGGAGATAGTACCCTTAATGTCAGTAGGGTTGGTGAGGCATGCTTTTGAAAGGAAATTCTTCTTATTTCTTAATGGGTTCAACCACTTTACTGATAACTGTATGTTTACACTTTTTGTATGCTTTTCAGAAAAAACAAAAACAGGCACAGAAAATAACCGTGTAATTGCTGAGGTCAGCCAGCATAGCCACAGTGCAGCAGAGGGAAGGAAAAGCGGGTTCTGGAGTCCGGCAGTCCCGGGTTAAAATCATTGCTAGACTGTTTATCTTCTGGGCAGTTCAGGATAAACTGTGTTATCCTACATAGGAAATGGCAGCATGAAGAGTAACCCCGTGGGATTGCTCAGACACTATATGAGACCTAAGAAGAAAATGTTTGGTAGAGTGTGTGTACGGTGAGTGGCTTTGTGTCTAGTCTTAGTTCCGAGAGCTTATTATCCTTTGTCTAAATTTATGAGTTCAATGTTTAAGGGACAGGCTGTCATTAAGTCACTTCAGTCTTGTTCCTTGAGATCCCAGCTCAAGTTTCTCACTCTTAATTAGGCCTGCTCTGGCTGATCTCTTTGACTTGGTAATTGTTCTGGTCTTCTCTCCGTTTATTCAAAACTTACTCAGTTAAAGACCTGATTACATTTCCTGTGTTTGTATGTGGGCACACACATACGTGCTGCGGTGCATATGCTCCACAGTGTCTTATGTGGAGATCAGAGAAGAGCCTTCAGAAGTTGACTCTCAAGGATGCTGAGTGTGGTGGAACACACCTTTAATCCCAGCACTCGGGAGGTAGCGGCAGACAGATCTCTGTGAGATTGAGGCCAGCCTGGTTTATATAGAGAGTTACAGGACAGCCAGGGCTACATAGTGAGACCTGTCTCAAAAAAAAAAAGGCACTCTCCTTCCATCAGATAGGTCCTAGGACTTGAACTTAGATTCAAGCTTTAAGTATTAGCCCAAATTTTCAAGTTCTTCTCCATGCATCTCCTTATCCCCCATTTCTTTCCTGAATGTAGTATTTGTTTATAAATTTTAATGGTTTCTTTAGTTATTATTTTACATTAGGAAAAGTTACTACTATGATTGACCACTTTCCACAGGCATTACTAGTCTCTGTTTATATATTTTATTTCTTTATGTGCACCTTTAATAAGTATTTGATATATGTTATGGGTGAATGTAAGAAATGTTTTTATTTAACATTTTTCACGGAAAGTAAAACCCCTGTGTTTTCCTTGTATTTATTCGCATTCATGTAGAAAAATGACACAATTGTATTAATGAGTAACATTGGATTTTAAGGTTTTGCATTTTGGATGGAAACCATGCTGCTCATCTATGAAATCACACCTTTATGAAATAGTAAAAGTGCTCCAGTTAATGAGATTTTGTAAATACCTATTTTGTAAGTATTTACAATATATTAAAATATCTAAAAGGGTTATCCTATCAATACACACAGACATTCGTATACCCCACACCACCGCATACACCCTAAGCCACTGCAATCTGTTGAAGCAAACTGGCCTGTTGTCACAGGCTTCAAACAGTGGGCCAAGGTGGCTATTTTGCGTGAAAACGTAGTTTATAGCTATACTTTAAGGCTAAGAAGATCAAAAGATTATTTCTAAAAGGTTATAATGAAATAGCACATGGATTCCGAACTGTATGTTAATTTTACTTCCAGCGTTGCCCTGTGGCCTCGGACAAGTTACTGACACTTTTTGTGGTCACTCGCTTTCTTACACAATGTTAGGAGAATGATTTGTGTGTGTGTGCACGAGAGCGTGCAGGTGCTTGCACAGTCAAAGGCCAGAGCAGGACATCAGGTATCTTTGGTAAGGACTGGACACAAAGCAGCCAGGTCTCTGGGTGACTAGAGTGGTGTCCGAGAAAGGGACATGGGAGTTGGGCCAATGGATGCTAGTCAGGTGGCATTTTGATAATATCTAGGCCCTTTCCTCATGGTTAATTCTTGCTTTAAATGTGTCCAATGTACATTACTTTCAAGAAGATTCTTCCATTATTAAACTTTTGCTTAAGAGATCAGTTATGTGAGAATTTATCTGTGTCTAAAATTGCTATTCTGTGTATACTACAGGGGTATTTCACGTTGTTTGCTTTTTTCTATGGTATTTTTCTTAACAACATTATAAAGAGGACAGTATTTATTATGCATTAAAGTAGAACTAGTAACTGAAATTCCAGTCCAAGTCACACCATAAAACATCAACTGTGCTTATGCTTCTGTAGGGTAAAGTGAAATCAATATTCCAAGTCCCATAGAGTGATACTTTTAGTATCATGTAGATATTAAAAGTCCTGAAGTATATCATGGTCTAATATACTATAAAATACATCTATATTGCTAGGTGATATCTATTGTACCATATATTTGTTTAACAACAAATTTTCCAGGCATGGTAAATTTGGATGTGGGTCATATTATTTGAAATCTCCCTAAAACATATTCTCATATTCCCCTGGGTAAATTTTCATGTTTCAAGTAGAGATTCATATTATTTACCTTTACCATTAAACCTTAATGCAAACTGACTTCTCCAGCAGTCATAGAAACTGGATGAGAATGAGGGTTCTGAGACGGTGGGAAAGAGAGTGAACAAGAGGTTACAAACAATTAGTAGGAGAAAACCGCTTATTTCTGCAATTGTCAACTAAAAATGTTAACACTGATTTTCCTATGTGTCTGTCCTGCTTCCCCAAGTTTTTCTCAGTGGGACCAGCTCCAGCCTGGATCCACATTATCAGTATTTTCCTGAAAGGTTGTGCCTGCCAGTACCTGTGTTCCGAGCATTTCCTAAAAATGATGGGCTGAGTGACAAGCTAGCCTCCTGTTGACATAGCACTTCAAACGATCTCCCCCCAGAGCTCTTGTTTGCTGGTATGTGTCAGGGGAGTGTTTTGGACAGCTTGACTTGCCATCTCATTTCTAAACACGCTTGGAAACAACATCAAATGTTTCGTGATCTTTGACCATAAAGATGCTGTATGAAATAACTTGAACTCCTTTCGAAGAAGTACCGAGTAATTGACCACTGGATGCCAAAAAGAACCCCCCTGCCATTTGATTGAATATGTATTCTCAAAATGCTTTTCTGTGAAGTAAATGTTTTTCTAATTAGGCTTAAAAATGTGAAATTTTCTTGCAAAATTGATTTTCCATTAAGGACCCAAAGTAGTTTCTCTTCCCTTCTGCCTGGGTACTAATTAAATTATGTCCCAACTTGTTTTAATTCAGCAATCAATTTTTGTCCCATTTGCACTGGATTACGGAGCCTCGTTTAAGAAGCACTCTAACGAACTCACACAAAGAGAGGTGACAGACTTGCTTTCTACCAGACAGAAAACAGCAGCAGGCCCGAGAGCTTGCAGCCTGTGCAAACGAAGGAAAAAGGCCCAAGGGTTTTTTACTGCTGCGTATTTCTTCCACCATTTTAGGGATGAGCAAAATAATAATAATAATAATGGTAATAATAATAATAAGCAAAAATGCAGCTCTAGCTGTTGACTGTGGTATCTGGAGTAATGCAGGAAAAATACTAAATGAGTAGATTATACTGAAAGGGTGGTGGTTAGTTCCAGATGTGACCTTGGGTGACAGGAGAAATTATAGTTTGAATGATTGAACAAAAAGGGAAATATGAAAAATTCAACATAGACAGCCTGATGGATTCATTTTGGAAGCCTTTTACAAATGGAGTGGAAGGCAACCATATCTGTTGATTATATGGGATAATTTGGGGGCTACAAACTGAGAGGAAGATTGGATGAAGTTAATGGTTTTGTGTGTAGTCACCTCTTGGGAGAAAGGTTGTACTGTCTCCAAGGTCGAACTCCACCTTCCTATGTGGCAAAATGGGGAGATTGTAAGGGAGTAGTCAGCCATATCACACAAAACAAAGAAAACTTGCTAGTGAGCAAAAACCAGTCGGTGGCTTGGCTGGTGTTGATTTGAGAAACACTGTGAACTATATGGAAACTTCCCCAGCAATGGCATCTAACAGTCGGCATCTAGAGAGAGCCAGAGTTCGCACGGTCTCCTCCTATCTGAACCTGTGCTGTAGTGGGTGTGTGCCAGCTGAGGCTTTCCCACTAGCCGGTTGCCCATCCCTTTCTAAGTTGCTTACACATTAATTGATCACTAAAATAACATGCCGTCCTTCCGCTTACTACTTCATCGTCTTATGAACTTAATGGTTGCCAGCTTCCTGCTAAAACACTCTTATGTCAGTCCATTAACATTTCAGGCACAGAACTCTGTGGGCCTGGTCTAACCTGCTTCTGTCCAAGCCTCTGGTTGAATAGCTTCCTGTGGTTATATATATATATATTTTTAGTTTCTAAGTTGTTACTTTAAATCTTTCTATTCATTATGCCACTAAAATGACATTTAACATTGATAGGTGAAATGAATGTCATGGGCACAGTAGCTCAAGTGGGAAAGGAGAAAGATCTTTGGAGTCTTGAGAACTCAAGTCAGTCCAAGACTTCAGTTCATTCCCACAAATATGAACAACAGGAAAGGGCACAGCACATACCGCAGAGAACAAGGAACTGGAGAGATGAAACCTAATTGGGTCTTATTTCCTTTCCTATGAGTAGGTGTCTACCTGCATCTAGTCATGCCAAGATAATGCTGAGTGATATCGACTTTAGAAAGTTTTCTATTTCATAATAGAGAAAATGGCCTCTCCAATGGGCCAAAGTTACCCTTCCTGAGTGAAGACCAAAGAGGAAACTGTTCCAAGACATTAAATTATACTGGTTCATTGTTTACCATTAAAAACATCCAGTAGCTGTCAGCCAGCATAATGGTGCTGAGAAAATAGAGTCGAGTTGGTGCAGATGAAAGATGAGAGTAAGAAAATAAAGATGGGCCACGAAGAAGAATAGGCAATCAGTCACTCCCCCCACTGAAGAGTTACCATTTGCCAGAGTCTATGGTAGGACTTTCACATGTTAGCTATCTTATTTATAAAGATGATAGAGTGCAGATAAAGCGACCACTTTTCAGAATAAAACATTCTATTTGAAAGTGCATGAATGGCTTGTTCTAGGTGCCAGGGCACATAAAGACATGAGCTGGAATCGAAAAGATGAAGAATTGTGATTGTAAGCCAGGTCTTTCTCCAGAAACCAGTTTAGTTGGTGTCAAGGGCAGGCAGGAGGGAGAAAAAGAGGCAGCGGGAGACTGATACCTGCACCTGTTGGTCTCACTAAGAGCACAGTAGCACAGTTCCAGCAACCTGGCAATTACTAGTTTCAGAATGATTTGTTCCCCATGATTTGGGTGACAAATGTCTTAAAGAAGTTTAGGGAAATGAAAATGGTAGAGGGTACCAAGGGGGCGAAGGGACGCCTTTGCCTACCTAGATCAAATCCCCTAGTTTAGTGTTAAGTCTTAAAATCTACATCTACCCAAAGAATTTTTTGAAAGAGGGAGTATAGATTACCAGGATTTTTTTTCTAAGTGCAGGCAAAACCACGTTTTGGAAAGCCACTGGGTGTGACTGTAGAACCCACACCATGAATCTGGTAAAGTAGTGAGGACCATGAGCCCCGGACAAGTGGCCTTGCCTTATCAGGTATATTGGGCTATAGACAAAATTAGCTAAACAAAATTAACGAAAGCTAGTTAACTAATAAATACCATTCAGTGTGCTGCATTCAAATAAAATACAAAAACTCATGAAATATCGCACCATCTTGTTGTATAGAAACAATGTTACTAAATAATTGATTTTCTCATCACATGTGTGCTTGAGTTGACATACCTCATACCTAAGGAAGAGTAATATATAAAAATCATGAAACTTGAAAATTTGGTATTATTCAGGATTTTTCTTGCACTGGTAAAATATTCATAGCTGGGCAAGCCCTAATCTCCATGTTAAAGAAGGCCCTGTTTGAGTAACATTACTTTCCCTAAAGCAGAGTTTGTTTAGAGTCATTTGCTTCCCTTTCTACAACAAATTAGTCATGTTAGCGCTTAAAGAAAACCCAGTCTCAACACACTGTGATGAACTTTTCACATTCAATGAAGGGTATGAAGTTAGTAGGTATAGGTGCTGGAGAGAGGGTCCTTACGGTAATGAACGAGGCTGAGTTTCACTCCCTGGTCCATGCGGTCCCAGAGTGACTACAAATGTTAGAGATCCTGGATGGACCAGGGCTGTCTGTGGGTCCCTGGGAGATTTGCCAATATCCTACAGAGGGGCTATGAAAGGAGCTGTTTTAGAACTGGGAGAAGCTAAGGGCTGGATTATTTTTCTAATATTAGCCTGCTAAGACATTCACTCAGAAAAACGCCCATGCCAGACAGGCATAGAGCAATCAAACAGAGCTGGTTACTATGGACTGTAAATGCACTACGGATATTGAACTTTTTCTTAAGTGGCAGAAAAATACTGGGCAAAGCTATTCAAACTAAGAAAAAAAAAAAACGTGAACAGCACGATGAAGATGTGAGTCATTTAAAAACTGGACCAGCTTTTGTGTGTTACAGGTTTTTTAAAAAACCCATGATGTTTTGATATCTGCATGAGAAACAATAAACTTCAATATGCAGACATCATCACAGGAAAAAGTACACTTTCGTTTTACTGTACTAGTTCTAAAACCCACGCAGACAATACAAAGTGATGGCTCATTGGACCTGTAAAGAAGATTGGTTATATTTCCAGTGTGTGCATCTCTCTATTGTCTTTTAAAACGACTCAGAAGTCCTGCATGTATCTCAGCAGGGTCATACAATTTCTTGGACTCTGTTTTGGTTGCTGTCCGTGTCTAAAGGCCCATGTCCCACTTCAAGAAGATCAAATTAGTACTCAAACAGGAAACGGTGAATGAATGCAACTTGTCAAGTTAGAAATGCTGATGACTTCCCTACCTCTTCCTTCTCAGCACTCTGGAGATCACGCCATTCCTCGGTTACGTGGCCAAAATCCACAGTGTTCATAGGAACTTTGAACTCTCCAATGATGTCATGCTTGGAGAAGCGATCGAAATCGTACACAGCCATCACCAGAGTTTTGCCACCTAATTCCGAGTACGGCACCTGAGCCACAGGAGAGGAGGGTAAGACAATTCATGATTAATGAAAGAATAAGAAACTCGGTTATGTTTGACTACCCAACTATCTCTTGAGAAAAACGTTGCTGTTAGTATTGTTTCTACTGGACACTAGTTCAATGGGTATCATTTTTTCAAGCCATCTAGATCAGTGGTTCTCAACCTGCGGGTCATGACCCTTTGGGGGTCGAATGGCCCTTTCACAGGGGCTGCCTAAGACCATTAGAAAAACACGGATATTTACATGATGATTCATAACAGTAGCAAAACTACAGCTATGAAGTAACAATGAAAATAATTTTATGGTTGGGGGTTACCACGACCGTGATGAACTACTGTATTAAGGGGTTGCAGCATGAGGGAAGATTGAGAACATAGGTTGTTCTAGACTATCGTTACATGAAGGGTGACTTTTCCAAAGCCATGCTAATAGTCTAAAAAGATCTAAATGACATTCACCAGGTGCCTCACACACTTTCTAAAATAATTTTGTGATTGACACGAGCTGACTAGAAAATTGATGTTTTGAATATCAGAGAGTCATTATAAAATGGATCTTGAAGTTCAATTGTAAGCGTGATACCGTGAGCAAGAATAGTAGCAAAAGGCCAAGAACGGATGAGTTCTCCAGCTGTTCAAATGCACTTGGGACAGATGCTATGGTTTGGAAAGCTGATTAGTGACATTTTTAATATTCAGGGAGAGCTGTGCAGTCCAGGTAAGTTACACTCCAGTAAGTGGGTAGAAATATTTAATTGAGAGGTTGTTTAGGCTTGTACTAAATATTTGATCAATTTTATACACGAACTACTTTATCAGCATAAATGCTGTCTTATGCCCCAGAACACATTTCTTAATTAAATTGGACATTTATTAATTAACTCTTATTAAGAAGGGAAGGGGGAGAAAGACTATCTGACCACTTATGTACAAAAACTTGGGCTTTCAAATAAGTGTTTTGTCATTAATTATGGTCAAAATCAGATTATTTTCTAAAATCCTGTGAAAAATTAAGTATAATGTTTTTCTACTTTAGGAAGAACCTAAAATAAACTTGAAAGATCTGAATTTCAATAGAATTCACAAATTTTGGAGTGGGAGTTTAGAAACCTTTAAGATTTTAAATTGTATTTCTTGAATATTTGAGTATGCTGAAGTAGTCTATGTGAAGTCTGTGCTTTGGATTAGATAGACCTGGACCTGGGGCAAATGAATAAACCCAACTTGTTATTAAACTACAGCAAAGGAATCTGTACTCAGTGGAGGCCTTTCGAGAATGAGTGAGAGTATTTTAAACATCTGGACCACTGTAGGCACTTAGGACTCATTTATTATTAATACTCCCTTAAAATGGAAGTTTATTTTAGAGGAAAGATGATGAATTTATTTTTGGGCATGTTGTTCATTTTGAGTACATTTAACTCTACTCAAAAGCCAATCTATAAACTCACTTATGCTTCTATTCTTACATTGCATGGCTGCCTGGCATTTCAGGATACAGTTTATAATGTCTTCTGCAGAAATCAACATATTTCTTAAATGCCTCAAAATAGCTGTACTTTGAATATATATTTCAATCTCCTGATCTACCTTCCTAAAATAAAATAATGCAGAAATTATAAACATTTATAGAATTTTACCAATATGCTTCAAAGAAATGATATGCAAGTAATAGAGGAAGGCACTACAATATTATGTCAAGATTATTCAAATAATATAAGAATTTATTAAGTTCCATTTAGAAATTGCTGACCTAAAAAGATTAATATATAGCCAAATAAGATGCTATTGACTACTCTTTACAAGATTTTAGTAATTGATATTTATTTGATTTGGAATAGGGCCAATATAAATGTCTTATTTTTAAGTCAGGAACTTACTACTCTTATTACCGCTATTTTAATGGTTCAGACAAAGAAAAACTAAAGGATTTATGTGTTCAAAACTCACAAACTTTAAAGAATAGAAAGTCTGTTCTTTTATGAAATTGCAAACAAGATTTGAAGAGGTGACTCATGCCCCCGTTTCATTTCCCACTGGAATGTTTGCCAACACAAGGCGCTTGTTATTGCTAAGCCTGGTTGGTGGACAGGGTAATTTTGAATCGGCCTGCTGGCATATTCACGGAAATTTCATTTTCTATAAATGTAGTGTTCTAAGGAAAAATTGAAAACAATTCCACATATCCACCAGAAGCACCGTTTTTATGAATGACTTCAAGCGAAGAGTTACACGGTGCCTTGCAGCTTGCAGGGCATGTCATTTTGATGAGTTGTCATACGGGCAGAATGTCTCTTGGTTATTGTTTGTCAACTGATGTGTCTCAACATGATGAAGAGCCCCAGACAAGAGCCTAGAATAAAGGAATGATGCTAGAGAAGCCCATAACTTTTTTTTTTTATTGCTAGGAGGAAGGGTTTTAGGATGTTCCAATCTCCCCATGAGAGACTGATAATCACTGGAGAATAACTTCCTATATTCTGACTTCAATAGTCCTCATAGGCTTGGCCCATTTTTTCAGAGCCTTGGAAACTCTGGAAAATAATAGCTTGGGCCTTATTTTTGGAGGCAATGGGGTACAGCGTCAAAGTCTGTTGGTGTACATGGGTTGACCTTGCTTTTTTAGATGTGGCTCTGATATTGCAAGGTCTACCTTCTATTCTGAAAATACATAGCCAATTCCTCCACTTCGGACTCTTCATTAAACTGAAAATTAAGCCGTGAAATATTCCAAACACAGTAATTGCGAATCCCAGAGTAAGTTGCTCATGTTTCTATGTGTGTCGTGATAAAACTGTGTTTAATAGAAAACAAGGAAAGACAAGCTATAAATCAACCCAGTCATTTACCTTGAAAGTAAATTGTTCATTGAAGACAGGGTTGAGGGTTTTTCGGTGAACTTTTGTCTCAAATTTCTTCTTTTTGTCAGGCAGCAGGAAGACCTTGACGTACGGATCAGATGTTCCCCCCATGTCCAAGGCGGGAAGTTCAGCAGCTTGGATGATGCCGACCAACAGCTGAAAAGAATGAGAACAAATGGGCCACATCAAAGATGAATGTTTTGAGAAAGGCTGATTTGTTCATGGTGTCGCACACTGTGATGTCCCCTGTTCCCTTTGCTTTTAGTCAACTTTTATTCTCTGAATACGGGAGGGTAAGTGCAGTGAGCTCTGTAGACTTAAGAAACCGAATGATGACAGCTGCGGGCTCTCGGCAGCCTCGTTTTCTAAGCACAAAAGAGGCTTCTAAAAGGTGGCTGATTACAGTTAAATATGGAATTCAGATTTGCAGAAGGGTTGCAATCAAATAATGTCCCAGTTGCTAAAAGCGCTCGAGCTTCGTTTGTCCTTCCAGCTCTTGCTTTATCAGTGGAATTAAGTCGCTCAACAGCGGCTAGTCTGTAGCTGCAAAGCAGGGAGTGTTTTATTCTTTTCTGAAGTCTCAGGGAAGCTAAATGGAAATTTCTTAGTCACTGACTAATATTTTGGGCGAAAAAACTAGAGCTTTATGTTTCTATCCCACTTGACCTATTGTATGAAATCTACATTTTTAAAACCTTAGCTTTATGATAGAATAATTATCTAAGAAAGATGCATTTAAATGGAGGTAGAATAAAATGTATTAAAAATTTAAGCTTTCTCAAAACGAGGAGAGTCCTAGATTTGAATATCTATGTTAAATAACTATGTTTTTCATTTTCCTAATATAGCAATTTTCTCTGCACTATATTTTCACCAATAAACTTCTCAGTTTCACTGGGAATATTAAAATAACGTGGCATTATTATATTAGTTCTTTTGTGAGATAAAAATCTTACTCTATAGCTCAGGCCAGCCAGCCACCTGCCTCTGTATTCCAAGCATGATCCACCAAACCCCATCTTGTCAATATGTTTGCAAAGAAAAAATATGAAATCCATTTATTACAGATTCTTCAATAAATGTGGACACAATACAGATTTTCACTACAGGCCCTAAACC
Source organism: Arvicola amphibius (assembly GCF_903992535.2). Lineage (NCBI taxonomy): Eukaryota > Metazoa > Chordata > Mammalia > Rodentia > Cricetidae > Arvicola > Arvicola amphibius. The sequence goes on from NC_052063.2 coordinate 21,928,997, forward strand.
TGTGAGTCTGAGTTTTTAGGGAATGGAGTGGACAAGCAACCCATTTCCTTACAAAAATGACACCCATTTTCTGTCCCGTGACCTAGGGCATCCTCAGTGGATTGTGGTTGGTGGGCTCAGTTTCCAACTTTGATCCTGCCCTAAGGGGTACGCCGATTCCACTTTAAAGCTGCCTACTCGTTTGTGCATTGTCTTTCAGCAGGAGCCATGAATGCTGGAAGGGGGGTACACTAAATACCCAGAATAGCTAATGGAGGCCCTAGAGTATACACACTCAGTTAGTAAATCTCAGTTTGTTATAGGCAATATTTCCACATTCTCACTTTTTGAAAATGATTTTCTTTTCAGCAAACATAACAAATACAACAAACTCAGAAAGGAGAGAGAATTCTAGTATAGAGACTTGCATATCTTGTCGTTAGAGGATGGAGGGATTTCTTATAATGTCCTTTGAACTTCTGTTTCAGAGAGACATATTCCATTTTCCCATCGTGAAAGCTTCTTTTTTTTTGCTTTTTTTTTGTTTTGATAAACACATATGCATATTTGACTCCAACCTTGTCTACAAGTCTCCTCAGATTTTACCATCCCTAACTCATAGGAACCGCGTGGCAATGGAAACTAGCAAGGTCATTTATAATTAAAACCAATGCATGATATTTATCAATAAAATCTTGTAGACCATCATAATAAAATGCATATTTTAGAGAATGTTTTTTCAAGACAGGGTTTCTCTGTAGGGTTTTTTTTTCCCATCTTGGAACTAGCTCTTGAAGTTCAGGCTGGCCTTGAACTGATGGAGATCCACCTGCCTCTGCCTCCTGAGTGCTGGGATTAAAGGCATGTACCACCACCGCCTGGCCGGACTTAATGTTCGATGAAAGCAGAGTAGCAAATATACACATTATTTTTGGTTAAAACAGAATGAATTCTGTTCTCAAAAGTACTCCTGGGTTGAAGACACAGTACTTGCTGCACTTCCAGAGGACTTAGCTTCGATTCCCAGCACCCACATGGGAGCATGCGACCATGTGTAACTGCAGCTCCAGAGCATCTAATACCTTCTTGTGACCTCCATAGCCAAAGTGAACACACGTGGTGCACACAGATACAAAAAGTATTTAGAAGTTTCAGAACTAATCAGTATGAGATGCTACGAGATTTCTCCTGGGAAATATGAACGGAGAAAAATATCAGATGAGTATACAAAGGTTAAAAACCTGGGAGCCTCCATGGTAATGTAATGTAAGCTAACCTTTACCTTTCCTGGAATATGTAAATATAAGCTGCTTTGCTTCCAACTAAATCCTGATGCTCACGTTTTGGTAGAAGTAGTAGAAATGACCTGAAATATATTTAATTATAAGGTGTAAAGGGGTCTCCCTATAATCCTATATAAATACATACTTACAGACCATACCTAAATTCAATATGCAGGTGTCTGAAATGTATTATAAAATAACTAGCCAGGGCTCTAATAAAGATGATTAAAGAAAAGCATTTTCAAATCCCACACATCCTTCAAGGGGGCGGGTACTCGGAAGCTTCAAAGGCCCGAACTGTCAGTTCCCAAATGAAATCCAGAATCGCTACAGCTACTTCCAGTTCTGGCTCTGGACAGCAGCCATGAAAGCCGACTGTTGATGTTTGAATCACTTAATCACTCTTTGCTCATCAAGCAGGATATCTATCGCTAGCATATGCTGCATTGCCGTAACGTACCGAGTTACCAGACTTCCTCTCACTGCAAAGGAGGAGGGATGCAAACGAAGTGGGGGGGTATCTGTACTCCCTGGTAGGTCCAGGGCTATGTTCGGAACTCGGCTTATTCTGCTCCCTCTTTTGCAACTCAGACAGTACAGGGATGGATATTAACTTTGTGGATCTTACCTAGAAGGGTTTTTAAACGCATTTGCCACCCTGGGAATAACAGCCCGCACCTGGATTATAGCTACTCATTGAAAAGCAGCTGCTACACTACTGATCTCAATGCACTCCCGCCACCTTTTGAGAAAGAGGAGTAGGGATGCTTGTGTTGCAGTCTTTAGTCTGGTCACCTCTGGGCAGCTTTCTTGGGCTCTGATAATCCAGCGACTGGCCTTTCTGCATTGACAGAGCCACAGTCTGATCACTTGAGGGAGTTTCGCCTAGCATCGTGGCGTCACACAGAAGGTATTTCTGCCTTTAAAAGCCATAGAGCATTGCCCTGTGTTAAATTCTTTCATTGCTTACCAATTTTACTTTTCTAAATGTGAGTTTAGATGGCAGCTCAAACCAAAGGCCCCGGTGTTGCTTGGGCTCTAAATCTATACACCTCGGGGAAGGTTGTTCCTATGCACACTGAGGGACCTGTTGGGACTGGGCTGGCTGGGAGCTCTCAGCGGCAGGCCGATGGCTTGGAGTTAATTTGTATTCTGTCGGTCTCCTGTCCGTGCCGTGAGGAGATGTAATCGGCTGGATACTGTGAATTCTAATTAGCAGAAGTTAAATTAGCAGCTAGGGGACTGCTTGTACTTGGAAATGATTTCATCAATAGCTTTGATAATTGCGTTTTTCCCCCTCACAGCAAACGAAATGTTTTAAGAAGACTATCTTGCTTTCAATCGCTCCTTGGTAATTTCAGAAAATGTAATGGAATTAGCCGTTTTCCCCTCAGACCTGGTTATTCTGGAAGTCATAGTCCAGTGAATATTGGAGCTTCCCCAGTTTTTCTTCTTCCTTGGGTTCTTCCTTTTCTTCTCCATCAGTCAATCCGGTTTCAGCATCATCATCCTTAAGGGCCTACGAATAGGAAAAAAGAAATCCCAGTGAATTTCCCTCCCAGTCCAAATGAACCTGGCCATACCTCCAAGCTGTTTGAAGCAAGCACTATGATGCTGAAATCTACTTGTCTAACACATTCTCATTTGTTGCGTACACACGCTTGTGTTTTTTTTTTAATTCCACGTGTGCATGGACCTTCTCCCCCCTCCAATCAGCAAGCAATAATGGAAGCAATGGAAGAAGCCCCCCTCAGAGTAGAGCAAGCAAAACTATAAAATTGTTGCAAGGAAAATGTCAACTTGGTATGATTCTCGGCTCTGGTTACATTGCCCCTTTCTCTCTAGTATGATCAACATGCTCGCATCCAGGCTGGGTCACATTCTCGTAGCCGCAGAAGATGCTCAGCATCGTGTGAAATATCATTGGTGCATGCAGCGGAGATTCGTATGAAATGCATGGCCTTTGGGTGCCTGATTGCCGGTGCCAACGATGGCTGAGTGACCCTCGGAAAACGTAAATCCTTTTGTTTCACATATATGATTGTCACATTTAAGGAAAAGAGGAGAAAACATGCCACCAGCAAACGCATGTTTAGAGAGTCGTTCACCCCATTTCCAGCTGAACTTCACCGTTTTGTGTTCATAACAGCTAGCTCCACAGAAAGCAAGGCTGAATTCAACTGATTTGAGTTTACTGAATATCAAAGACAAGCGTCCTATTTGTAATTTCAGAAAAACTCATATGGGCATAAAATTCATTTTGCATTGAAGAACAGGGATCATGGTACTAACTTTCGAAAACCTAATCTAAACAACTAAATATTCTTCAATAGTAATGGATATAAATTAAAATATTTTATGTCATAAAATACACAAAACGTTTCTGTATTTCAAAAATCAAAGTATATAAAATTTTCCTACTATGCAAAAATTATCAATATTTCTACTACAAAGGTTTATAATAGTGGAAGATGTCTTCTTGGGGATTACAAAAACACTTTTATGCATGTTCATTGTTACAATTAAAACTTATGAAAAGTTCCATTTCCCCATTTATGAGTATGTTTGAAAAATTGAAAGGCCTTTATGTTAGCCATCTGCATATTTTGTTCTGGTCACTGCCTGTATATTTCCCTTGGTCATTTTTAAAAATCACTTGTTTTGTAATGAGCAAATGTTATCCACTTCTGTCTACTATCTCATTTTTTTTGTGTACGCAGCTGCAAAATCTCACAGAAATTAAAATAAAGCGTGAGCAATGGACTGTCACATCTTTGACAATATTAAAGAGTCTTTAATATTATGCCACTACCGTCAGCTCTCAAGCTGATGAGAATTCTTCCAGAACTCAAATGTGAGATTTAAAGAGGCCCTAGGGCCATCAGACCATGGCTTGCCCTCTTGCTGCCCCTACCTGCATGGACCTCTTCTCTGCCATCATTGTTCTCAGTGGAGACTCTCCCATCACTTATACAGAGAGCCTCAGTGGTGCTTAAAATGGTGACCCCCATCCCTGGCTTTATAACATCATCCAGTTTGGCTCCTCCCACCTAATCCCCCAACGATCCCCCCAAAATCCGTCTACTCTCTGCTTATAAGAACATCTGAGCAGAGTTGAGCTGTGGTCACAGATGTTTGTCACCCTCTGTGTTTCTGACACATCTCAGGAGTCTACAGCGAGCCTGAAAAATTGAAAATAGCCATTCTCAAATGTGGCTAGCCCTATACCATTTAATTTAGAAAGATGAATTTATGGTTGGGCTCTTTCTTGAATATTAAAGTAAGAACCAAAGCAGGGACCTGCACAGTTACTGATGAATGACACTCAGATGTCTGAGTCTGGTTCAAACACTTCAGCCAGTATCCCTGAGAACCTAGGTGTGTAGAGTCTTTAGCACTGTCATAGAGGGTGTGTATAGAAAGCTACAGTTTGGGAAGTTTGCCTCTCTGCAATAATTTGATTTTTTTTTAAAGAGTAGAAAATTCCTTAATGTACCCACTGACTGAAAATACTTACACGCCACTTCATGGTCACACTAAAAAAAATCATGAATTTAAATACTTTTAAAAAAGTTCCTTTTCAGAGCTGACAATTTATATATCATGTTTCAGCCCAATGCAATTTGAAATAGTTGAGATATTAAATCTCCTTTACCCTAAGTGGTTTTTTTTTTCCAGAATAGAAGGTGCAGGACCATCTCTGCAATTATTTTGCATGAAATGGGACTAAATTTTTGATAATTTTTCAGTGTTTCTGTTCATCACTGAAGTGATTAAGTCTATTCCTGTCCCAGAGGCCAAGCTTCATCAAGATTTACCCTGTACCATCACATTAAATTTAGACCTATTAAATCAGTAGCTATTATAATATCTTGAGAGCAATATTTTTTCCTCCATAGGGGGGAAAAAAAAAACCTCAGATGAAAAATCTTGTAAGCCCAGAAGCTCTGAAGTCAGGCAAATTGTTAAGAGGGAAGTTGTGTTGGGAACATCAGGCCTTTTTTTAAAATCAAGTTCCCAGGTTTAGAAGGACCAGCTCATGGTTTCCTTTGGCGTTCAAAAGTTACCTCGTCCACAACCATCAGAAAAAGTAATTGCTTATTCTCAATTATGCTGTTCACAAGGGATTTGGTAAGGCATGCAGAAAGATAGTGTGAGAGAATGTCCTTCCTTTTCTCTGTATCAATGTAAAATCTTTCCAATTTTGTTCTAGTTAGCCCATGTTAGCAATGGTTAGAACGAAACACTTCATCTTTGCAGATCAGTTGGGTTCAGCCTTTTGATGTCAGGATGGTAAGCCCTCAGCTGTGGAGCCCAGCCACCAGCATTGATTAGGAATGTCTAGTAGCAGAAGAAACCTACCGCAAGGGACAGTCCAGAACAGTCATGAGACATAACACAGATAAGGAGGACATAGAAGGAAGAAATAAAAATTAAAATATCCACACACATCAGTGAAAACCATGGAGAAATGACCATTCTAAGCTTACGATTATGAGTTGCTATCCTCTCCCCTGTATGGTTAGTGATTTCAAGATTCAAGATATTTAAAAAAAACCACTAAATATGAATTCTAAATATACTATCTAGAGTTTACTTCTGAAGCCAATGCTGAATTTTAAGAAATTATTTCTTAAAGGTTATAAAACCTTTCTAGAGAGATACATAGCCATGAGTGTTGAAATTTGAATTTCTGGGAGTTTGGAATGGATTGAAGTAATACAAACTTATTGATTGCCCTCAGGCCTATATCACTTTAGAAGTACATCTCTCAACTGTTCCTGTCTGTCCCGACTTTATACAAGAGAGCCATATACTGGCCTTATTTCCCTTCCCCATGTTCACTGTGATATGACGCTTGAAGTACTTTGAAAGCACAGTGGTTAAAAGTGAATTTCATCGGTATAATTTGGAGGATGATGGGACACCACATGATCCTAAAATCTGTGCCATCCATTTTTCATGTTTAGCCCTCCTCTTCATAAGCTATTAGCTATGTTAGCAAGGACTGATAGAAACACACCCTGCTGTTACATAATTATCATTGGGACATGATAATTTCACTGTTCCAATTATATCTCACTCTATACATCTAAAATTGAAAATCATACCTAGCTAAAGCCCTACAGTACATAGAATGTTTGACTTAAAGTAGTTAAAACCATTTGGAGTGGTTGAAGTTCTAAATACTTTGTTAGGATGGGATGTTAATATAAACTGTTGCTGACCTTTTCATACTAATTCCTTACTTGATTCATATTCCTTTGCCCCTCTCCGTCCAAAGGAGCAGGAGATAGATGGGGAAATCACCACCAAGTCTATCTGTGAGCTCGTGGTCATTTATCCATGGTGTGAGGGGGATAAGGGCACTGTGCCATCAGTTAACAACTATTACATCATACAGAACAAATCCACAAATGAAAATGTAACTTCCTTATCCTAGACAAGAAGGCTATAGTTACCATTTAACATTTATCAAAGCTTTTAAGTGTTAATTCAAGGACACAAGAAGATCACAATTGAGTTTTATGATAACCATAAAAATCATAGCACTGTGTATTCAAATTATTGTTTGCAAAGATACTGCTAAAATAACATCCCTTTTTCTAGGCCATGCTCATCCAGGGAAATTATTTCTATACTTAATTATAAAAGGTTTTTAAAGAATCTGTGATTTTTCTCTAAAAAACCCTAAATGAATAAAAGAGGAAGAAAAAAATCAGTGTTAAATTCTACTTGTTATAACCCCAAATTTGAGTATCTACTTAACAAATTAAATGAAGAGCAAAATCCTTCTTAGTTATCGGCAGTTGATCATGAGCTTCTCTAACTGATGAGAAACTGCCAGACAAATTGAACCGTTGCTACCCCGAGCTCAGGTTAAAGCTCTCTGAGCGTTAAACTAGACTTCACATCCATCCATCCATGCACATACAGCTCTCAAAGCAAACTAAACTGCAGGGAATGAGAAGTGAGCCCCCCGGGAAACTGCTACCAATAGACATTACAGTGTCTTCGAGGAGTTTGTTTTTGTGTTTCAAGACAGGGTTTCTCTGTTCTCTGTAGCTTTGGATCCCGTCCTGGAACTAGCTCTTGTAGACCTGGCTGGCCTTGAATTCATTGAGATCCACCTGCCTCTGCCTTCCAAGTGCTGGGATTAAAAACATTGCCACCACCACCTGGCTCTTCGAGGAGTTTTATACTCCAATTGGGAAAGAGAGGAAGCATGTGAGAGTGTGCGGGGAAGAAGGGAGCTGCACACATCTACCATGAGGCTTGTGTTAACACCCGATCAAATTGTCCTTAAATTCATGTGTTAATGATTCAGTTAATAGTAATTAATACTGTAAGGCAATTGGAAAAACTGCCTATGCATGTTCCTATTTGGGAATAGGTAGAACTTTTAAACTATCTGATAGGAAACAATAATTATAAAAATTTCTATGAAAAAATCTTTACCGTCCTTTCATGAGTTAAATTTTCTTTAGAAACACTTAATATATGCATTATTCCAAAAGTGAAGAAACATTTAATACTTTTTATAAAGTGTCATCTTGGCTAAGTTGTCCAACTAAAATTTAGTTAAAAATAGGCAGTAGCATTAGGGCAACCCAGATAGCTTCTCTATGCATGGAAGACAGCCCGGGCACACAGTTTATCAACAGCATCGACGGTCTGATTATGATCAGTAATTGAGGAAATATAATTTTGTCTTTTAGCTCCTTCTTGTTCTTTAGGACTGGATCCTATCTCCCATCACCACATATAACTCATTATTTTGGGCAACTGATGACTGAGCTGGCAGGGTGTGTGGCAATGTTGGCAATTACTAAGTGTGATGAAGTTACTTAACAGAGCCCGAGTACTGTGGGTGAGTCAGACAGAGGCCCTGGCCGAGAGGGAAAGGACTAGGGCACCTTGATTACATTTTCTTTTAAATTCCAATCAAGGTTGGTTAATGTGATGGACTATAAATGCTCAGGAATTATCTTATTATGCTAAGCTCATGAAGCCACACCTGCTGGTGTAGAGTCCTCCCCTGGTGGTGGTGGTGGTGGTGGTGGTGGTGGTGGTGGTGGTGGTGGGGTGTGTGTGTGTGTGTGTGTGTGTGTGATGTGGGATTCCCTTCTGTATGCTGTGAATCTGTTTTATTACCATCAGTTCATAAAAAAGCCGCTTTGGTCTTTGGCAGGGCAGAATGTAGCTGGGCTGAAAGAGATACCTAGAGAGAGTAAGAGTCAAGAGACGCCATGTAGCTGCTGAAGGAGAAAGATGCCAGAAACTTACTGGTAAGCCACAGCCTTGTGGTGATACACAGCTTAATAGAAATGGGTTAATTTAAGATGCAAGAACTAGTTAGAAATATGACTAAGCTATCATCCAAACAGTGTTATAGTTAATATAGTTTCTGTATGAATGTTCAGGTCTGGGTGTCTGGGAAATGAAGGAGCAGTCTCTGTTTACATGTGTGTGCACACGTGTGAGTGTGTGTCATCAAGGGAGAAAAAAACCCACTGTACCTCTCTCCACAACACTTTAAGAGACTAAAAGAACTGTCAAGCATCTCTGTAAAAGAAATGGTAGCCACAAGTTGTTCATTTCCATGAGCATCTGGCATAGAAGAACAGAGCCTTTACTGGTGACTTATAGCTGAAGCGTTTAACAAATAAATAAAGGGCATGCACATTACCTGATCTTTCATGGTTTTCCCCAAGTCTTTCACATCTTTCATGTTAATGGCATTCTTTCCTCCCTTCTCCTTTCCCTTCTTCTTGTTTTTCTTTTTGAACAGACATTTCTTACAGACACAAAAGCAGCAGGTCACGACTAAAAGGACCGCAACTATGGCTATGGCAATTAAGGCCCACGGTGGCACTGGAAGAGAGAAAGAAACATAAACGGACATTAGCAACAGAACTGGCTAACCCAATGCAGCAGACAGTCATCCCTGTGGTTGGATTTCCCCAGTGTCTGCTCTGCTCCGGAGGTGCTGTACCGTTGGGTTTTAGCGGCTCCACCGCCAGGGCATGAACTGTTCTACCTCTACACACACCACATGCCACCTCTCCCTTGTGCTCCACGTTCCTCTTCTGTGAATTCTTCTCTTTCTTTATTCAGAGCACAGCTCTGCAGGCAGTTTCCTGAGTCTGAGCACTGGTTTTATCCTTTACACGCTCTTTTATCTTTGGCAAATCCTGTCTTTGCCTCAGTTTCCTCACTGATAAAATTAATAAGTATCTTAGTGGGTCTTATGAGAATTCAGTATTAAGATGCAGTATCCAGCATGATAAAAGCTTAGTTCACGTCAACTGTAACTATTCATCGAGCAAACACTAGGTGTTATCTTAATATGTTATGGCATTGTCGAATGGGCAGACACTAATCACACAAGCAGAAAATGAAATGTCAAAGGTATAACCATACTGAAGGCAAGGAATAAGTACTTGGAGCGATGTACAGGGCTTAGCCAGGTAGTGGTGATGTGACTGCCCTGATTGCTTAATGGTTCCTCCTGTTCTCCTCTCTACCAAGTTAATAATATAGTGGTACCCATCTCCTTTGGCTGGTTAAAGTTAACTACTAAAAAGCCTACAATGGCAGCCAGTGCACAGCTGGGGCTCACGTACTAGTGCTATAGTTTCTCTACATTCAAGGCATAGGATTCAATAATGCTAAGAAGAATCCTTAGGAGACATGAGATATAGGAAGAGGGATATCAGAGGAAAGAAAGACACCAGGATCAAAGCTCAGTGAGAAGATACAGGGGATGGAGTGGAGGAAGTGATGAGCTTCAGGTAATAGAAGAGGTTGATCTATAGGCTATGTTTAACATAACAAAGCATATAGCAAAAGCACAAACATAAAGAGCTTTCCATGAGAGCTGTCCAACTGCTACAAGCTAAAAATATTTCCTTATTTAGCATCCATGTACAAGTGGCTTACACAAAGCTAAGTTTCATGGCTGCATTTGAGCTCTAACTTTCTCTGGAACGGAATTATTCACGATTCAAATTGCAGCTCTTCAAATCCATCAGAAGTAATTAGATTTGTCTTTTGTAATAATAAAAAGGCACCGGGCACTGAAAGAGTGAGAAAAAGCCTCATTTTCTTTGAGCCACATAAACATCATTAGTGCCAATGATTGTTGAACACAAGTCAGGAGTACTTTGAGAAAGTAAAAACACTTAAAATTAACCTCTCTTCAAAACAGAAAATCCACTCTTGCGTGCACTCTCTGCGTTAAGCTTTATGGTGAAGAACATTCACTTTGCATATTATTGACTATTAGATTATAACCCGAGGACATATAAAATCACCGCTTTTGATACCATGTTTAGAGCTACAGAAATACTCCCGTGAACAGTAGAGCTAAGTACACACGCTAAGACATGTTTCCCTAATGTTTTTTAAAGTGGAAGTCAATGCAAGCGCATGCGCCCAATGATGTTATTCAATGATGTTATTCATAAGGCTCCACTTAGACATTCTACCTCTGATGACTGAGCTAAAATCCCGCCATTTGTGAACAGGGGGCTGTGTGTTGAACGCAGGCAAGACAATGTTAATAATGGCCCTTCGTTCTAAATCTCACAAATTGTTCTCCCAGTCAGACTTTCGTGGTAGTCTCTCAGAGAGCGCCACAAAGGCCCCTTAAATTACAAAAGACAAGACTGAGATGATTTGACAAGTTCACACAAAAGAAAACAGGCGGTGAGAGCATAGGAACATTATTTAAACAAAAAGAGTTAAAGAGAGAGGAACGTGGGGTCACGGGAAGAAATTAGAAAGAGTGCAGCTGGAAGGTAATTTCACACCACTGAGAAAGTTTCATTTTGTGTCTTTTGTTTCTTAAGGCATTGCTGACGGCCATATTTGCTTTGAGTTGATCTAATGTGAAAATTAATTTTAATATATGTAATAGGGAATATACTATATTATACTATATAATTATATAATATGTTAGTATGTTAATTACTGAATATAATTACTAGAATTTTCCTCAAATTTACTACTGCCTATAGATAGACTTTAAAAAAACCCTACCCTAGCTATTTTGTACAAAGGCAATATTAATGTAAAGGAATAGCCATTTTTAGTTAAACAGCTGAACGTGATAGCCGATTGCACCACAGTGACTGTGTGGAGTCGCCATTTTTAATAAGTGGAATTACTCAAATACAGTGTTGACATTCAATTTTACTATTGACTAGAGAAGTGTAATATTTTAAATTTAGCACGTTTATTAAAGAAACACTATCCTTAGTATTCAGTTGTTCACTTTTAGTATAGCGAACAAATCTCATGGAATATAATTTGATTATTGAGAATCTCCTTATTATGGTCCAACCTCTGTGCTATGGCTTTAGCCACTCTATTTCTTTTGATCTTCACAGCAAATTTGTTCATTATCACTTTAATTACATAGACAAACTCAATCGATTTAGTGTCATGAGATATTGAAATGTCTTTGGGTTGTTCAGCTAAAATTGTATAAATTAAAAAGGCTAGGAAATGAGGAGCAGAAGAAGGGAGAACATGAGCAAGGAAGTCAGGACCGCCAGGGGTGCGCCCACCCACTGAGACGGTGGGGCTGATCTAATGGGAGCTCACCAATGCCAGCTGGACTGGGACTGAAAAAGCATGGGATAAAACCGGACTCCCTGAACATGGCGGACAATGAGGGCTGCTGAGAAACCAAGGACAATGGCACTGGGTTTTGATCCTACTGCATGTACTGGCTTTGGGGGGAGGGGGCTAGCCTGTTTGGATGCTCACCTTCCTAGACCTGGATGGAGGGGGAAGGACCGTGGACTTCCCACAGGGCAGGGAACTCTTACTGCTCTTCAGACTGGAGAGGGATGGGGAGGAGAGTGGGGGGAAAGGGAGGGAAATGGGAGGCTGGGAGGAGGCGGAAATTTTTAATAAAAAATAATAAAAAAAATTAAAAAAGCATACAAACAGAAAAGTCATGTTTGGTACTGAGGCCTTTTTAAAAGGATGCTTTAAAGGAAAAAAAAATCCAATAAAGCAAAGAAACAGTTGTCTAAAGTGTGGCCAGGAGCAAGTTCCTTGGTATAAATACCCTTCCATCAAAACACTGCTGTTGGCACTGTGTTCAGCTGCTGCTTATCACAGCCACTACCAATAAATGAAAGTTCAAATCAGAATTTTCATATTTAACTCAAAGGCTTTCAGTGGAAAAAAATGCACAAGGATGAAAACTCTGAGGATATTATTTTTAATTTTCCAGTTAAATAATTAGTTCTTCCCGTATTTCTTGACCTAAAGGTAAATGGATACATGAGAACGAAGCTAAAGAAAACATTTTAATAATAGCTTAAGTTAGACCTGGGGTAGGCAGAAGAAAGGTCCCTCAGTGACTTGTACATCCTGGTTCTTGGAAGCCACGAACAGGCTAAGGTCATGGGAACATCCCTGCCTATTCCCATCATTAAGTTTTGCGTAGGTGTGTTATTTTTTGGAATGCTATTCTTTATTCTCTTTAGTTTAATATTTACTTTTCAGGGTTATCATGAATATTAGCATTTTAAAATAAAATTAATTTTTAAATAAAATAAATAAATAGCTAGACACATTTGTTAAATCCCAGTGGGATTATTGACTGTATGATGTAGTATATTAGGTGGCTTAGAGTAAGCTGGCATCAAATCATTTAAAATAGTACTTAGTGTTCTAAATCTGCATATACTTGGAAAACATTTTAATATAGCCTCTTCCTACACAGGAAACACAGTTCTTACTGATTTAAAACGTAGGTTTTTGTGGAGTATTTATGATATGAACTTCAATATTGACACAGACACAATCAAAGCATTAGTTCAGATTTTGAAATAAAATTGCATGAATAGGTCTGTTATTGGAAAATCAAATACAACTGTTCCCCTCCCCAAGGAAGGTTACTCTTCTATGAAGGTAGGTAGAAGCTGAATAGTGAAATACTTAATTATTTAACTAAACACATTTGTGCATACCTCCCATGTGCAGGATCTTTTTTCTCAAGACTGGGATACAAATTAAGCAGGGCGTGTCTAATAAAGCACATTTATTTATTTATTTTTTGATTTTTCTAGTGTCATAAGGTAGACGTCATTTGCTTCATTTAAGGGAAGGTAATTTCTCATTTTGCTAAACTCGGCTCCAAGAACAGAACATGATGCATTTTAGGGTGGACTCTACATGGCTCAACAGGTTTGTGGGTAAATTTATGCGGCATGGGCATATCTATTGAAATCAACTAGTAACTATTCTCTAACAAAAATACCATAATGATATCGAAAAACATCAATTGTGTTCTCCAAGGGAGTTTTGGCACAAAATAAATTTTAAAGAAAATGATCTACTTAAGTAAGATCTTCAGCATTCCCCAGTAACTTCACTGGGCATTTGGGCTCCCAAATCCGAAGCTTGCTCATCAGAATACATTACACTCAGATTCACAGAATCAGCCATTCATACAGGGAACCCTGCTGTGGCCCAGGGATGCCCCGGTAGGTAGAGTGATCGAGAGATCAGTGCATAACCTGTAGAAATCCACAAAGCCATGCTCTGTTCCTTCAGTAGGAGTAAGAAAACTCTGCAGTGATCTCCACCCCTGGCTTTTCTTGGGGGCCCCTAATCCTAGCTCCTTAGCTACAACTCCCTCTTTCCTCTTCCCTCCTTTTACAGTTTTTGTTTCCTGCCCAATACAACAACTTATGGATTTAGTTTTTGGGATCTTGGTTTAGTTCAGGGCCATAGATCACTGTGTGTGTGTGTGTGTGTGTGTGTGTGTTTTTCCTTAAATCTCTCAGGTTTGGTTTTTGCTTTTATAGACAGCTCTGAATTCTGTGTCAGCTGCATTATCATTCATTATCTAACAAATCACCTTAGATTCAGGTTCTTTTTTTTTTTTTTTTTTCCTAGACGGGCCACTGCTATTTCCTTCCTGGGAAATACAAGCCTGCCCATTTGCACTAGTCTTAGAGCAGCCGGAGCCCTCAATGCAACATGGGTAATTTTGTTGCTATGGATACCGCAAAAACTTAGCAGTGACCGGGTATTTTCTGTAATTGCTACATCTCTATTTGTCCAATGAAAGCCTTGCTCCTGCACTCACATCTCTGTAATGAATTTTATGAGTAAATTTCAGACTTGTACATTCATGTATCACTGAAGTTATTTTTTTTTACCAACTTCTAGTTTGCCCCCAATTATCTGTCATCTTTCTAGATCATTATGATTCTCCAAGATGAAGAATACAATATGAAAATGGTTATTTTGCTGTTAACTACTAGGAAAAAAACTCTATTTCAAAGCTTTGCTTTGGAAACTGTGAGTAATTTTTTAAAAAATACAAGGATAAACATCATATAAAGATTGACACAAAACAAAGCAAGCTCTCTATATATATTAAAGCTTTTCATAGATTACAGAATTGCAGGTGGGAAAAAATAAAGAAACACTGGATATATATGGATTAGGATATCATTAGTCACCTCTGGAGACAGAACAGAAAATGCAAATTTGAAAAAGTATACACAGCATAGAGCACATAACTGAAGATGAAAAGCAACAGACTAAAATCAGAACGAAGGATTTCTCATTATAAGCTAAAATGAATACAAGGGCAATTTCTGGCACTTAGGTATTTGATACATTTTCTCTTCCTCGCTTTTTAGAATGAGGGTTCGGAACTCCTTTTGTAATGATATGCTCCCTTCAGAGTTTGTTAAAAATGTTAAATATTCATGGGAAAAGCATAATTGTGTGTGTGTGTGTGTGTGTTTGCATGCGCATGTGCACGTGCATGCACTCACACATATCTGCATGAGTGCATAAATTTAAATATTGGTTGGTAATGTTTGATATTGTGGTCAAGGTCATAATTACTGCATTTAGGAGACCACTGGTTCCAAATTAAATCTTTACCCAGTGCATCAAGGCAAAATTCACCAAGATTGACTGATTCACAAAGTTCAAGGATCATTTAACCTTTCGTTCATTCAGTGGGTCATTAGCCTTTTATCCAGTTGGCCAGTTAGCTTGTCATTTGCTTTTCATTGACAATCTGCTGAATGCTCAAGTTGAGGAGGGATGTGGGTGTAGAGGACAGAGAACAGAAGGATCCTTTCATCTAGAAGCTTAGGAATTGTCACCTCCAGTAAAAACTGTAGAAAGAGAGGAGGCAACACAGTCAAAGATTCGGAGGAGCGGATGGGCTGTGTTCCTGTAACAGCTGGGAAAGAAAACGGGCCTGTAATTCAAGGAGGGCTGCACGGAGGAGGTGGGTTTTGAACTACGTTCCAAAGCCTTGCCTGCTACCATGAAAATACTTTGAGGACGTCATGTTTTCCCTGCCTCCTTTTCTTCCCCTCCTTCCTTTGGCTTCTAAACTTTTAATCTAATTAACGAAACAAAGCACTTAGCAGGATAAAGATATCAAAATCTCCATTAGATTCCTTTTAAACTGTAGTAAATGAAGCTACTCTCCTTGCCCTACACTCGTAAGCCCTTTACCCAATGGCACCCATTGTAATATTCTTTGTGTGTATTTCCCCACACCGCGGTTTCCGTTTCCAGTTTCTGTCATTGACAGCAGCAAACCAGAAGATCCGTCCACACACATATGCTACAGAAGTTATCATAGGTACGGACGTCAACCATACCTGGACTTTTCAGAGCAAGTCCACTTTGGTGACTGTAGGAGAGCCTGGTAGGCTTGTCTATAACCATGGCTACTTGGCTCTACTTGGCTTGCTAATGCCTGGCATGATGGAGGATTGCTAACCAAGTCTGAAAGAACAGGCTTAAAGAGTTTCATTCTACTTGGGTAAGCTCTAACAAACACAAGCCTGAGAACAGGAAAGGACATGAGAAAGGGCACATAAAATGGCATTTCCAGCTACATTCTGATGATGGGTAGTAATTGCAGCCTTGTTTTATGCATCAAATAAAAATTAAATTCAGTAAAATGGGGACCTTTGCGTACACCAGCTTTCAGATACATAGAACTTCAGTAAACATAGATTGCTTTGATACATACAAAGTCACTAGGTATTTTTTTTAGCAAAGTCTTACCAGGGCTCCATCCCTTAATCTGATTTCAGTATTTACTCTGCTGTTGATCAAATTCATATATGTCGTGAAATAATTCATGGCACTGATGTTTCTCACTAAATGCCATCATTAGTTTTGATTGATGGCCATTCTATCTGCACACGGATTAATCAAATAATTCTCTGCACCGCCTATGATAATAATAGTCTGCTTTGACTGATAAGGCCATATCTTCATAGTACTGAAAGTTTTGAAATTGATGTGGAGAATGATGCTTGGTCTTAGGGCAGGTAAAAACTTCTAGAGGATTTAGATAAGGCAGATTTTCTCAGCAGCTTGCTGGTAGCAGGCTCCTGGGAGGAGTGCCTTGGTAAACAGGAAGGATGCCAGGTGAGTTGGCAGCGGTGAAGGCTATTTCCCATCTAATCAGTTCTGGGGCCTCTGGAAGGTCGTAGCAGGTTTCAGTCATTCTGCAGACAACACAATTTTGTAGCTAAAGAGAAATCCATTTATCTGTGGACCTTTTAGCAGGTTTCTAAGACTTTCTAAGTTTAGACCTAAAAACAAGTTATTATTTAGTTTTTTTCCCCTTATAGAAGCTAATGTCTTCTCAAATTCTACATAAGAAAAAAGTTCATATTGCTTCTATTTTGATGTCTTGAAGTGGTTAAAAATGTCTTTAATCTATTTTCTGTCTTGGCAAAGATGCCCAAAGAAAATAGTATATTCTAAGAATTGAACATGGTTTCTGTTGGTAACTTGTGGGTAACTCAATATTTTATTATCAATATTTGTTTCCTTTCTCAGCAATTTAATGTTATTAAGATTAAATTTAGTTATGAAAAAAGGCCTATCAGCTAAATGGGTCGATATGTTCCTTGCTCTTTGAACAGTTGAAGACCATGGCTATAGATAAAAAACAAACGGAGTTCTACTCAGTTGTGTCACAAGCTTTTTGGAAGAATTCTCCCCCCAGCACACTGTGCTTATCCTAAAGACAAGAGAGCATCATTTTAGAAATCCCTGGAACTTGGAGAGTTGATTGTGTTGGCAGATTTGTGTGGCAGCTGTGCCCGCGTGGAGAACTGGTTGCCTGGGGTCTTTCCAGCCATAAGAAAGAAGCGCCAGGCTCATTAACGTCATCACCACACAAAGTGACAGGGAGGCAGCAGTGAGAACCAAAGCTCCTCGCCTGTCTAGGTGTCCACAGACTGCTTCACTTTGACTATCCAATGGATCCCTACTGCTCTCGACCAAACATTAATTTTCTTCTCAAACTGCTGTTTCCTGTTTTTTTCAAAAGGTTTCTCTCCACGACAATTTCACACGTCCATTTCCCTAGCTAAAGTGTTGTTTCTGTCTTTTTGTTTTATGGGCTCTCGGATGTAAACTTTCTCTTTAGCTGGTAGAACCCCCACAATCCTTGATTTATTTTCTGGTCTCATTTTTGAAAGAGCTTCCTTATCTAGTCATCCTTGTCCATGGTGGTTTTTCCCCTTGAGGTTTATTCTTTTCTGTTTAAAAGTTTATTCTTTTGTTTGGAGTTTGTCCATCGAAGCCTTGTGACTGTCAGCACATGACCTCAAGGCCTTGAGTGAATCATACTTATTCTTAATGGTTCTTATAGATTTCTACTAGGAATATAAAACTCTCTTTGCTTTCTCTTCTTCATCAACACTAGATAGATACTTTAAATGTCTGTCTGGCTAATAACATGCACTAACCCTTTGCCCTGTCTTTCAGTCACACTTATTCATGCTTTTTAACTTTTTAGAAATAAAAATAATTTATTCATACATGCTTCCTTGAGCTGACTGTTGTCTTTACATGGGAGAAGTTACCTGGAGTGATATGGCCTCTCTCTTTCCTTTGCTTCTATGAAGGTGTCAGCAAATGCTTATTGAATTATAAAGAATTATTAGAGGCAGAGAAAGCCCTTCCTAATATTGTGAGAACATGGCTCTTTTAAATACCTTTAAACCACTAAATGGCACCCTGTTTCTTTTCAACGGCTCAGTCAATGATTGATAAAACTTCAAAGCTATAACAGTTTCTCAGCTACTTCAGAAAAATTTCTAGTTTTCAGAGATCATGGAATGATTCTGAAGCTCGTTGATCCATCTATGATTTTTCCAAAATGACTTTCCTACTAATATGGCCTATTGAATATGTGTATTTGTGATAATAAAATGGCTTCCCCATGTAAAAATTGCATTGATAGTACACTAGTTTTTAGTTTTGGAGGCTCTTCCCTGCTTTGAGAGATAGAATTATTTCATGATTTCAGACCAGAACACTGAGGATCTGAGATGTGACTTTGGTGACACACCTCTTAGAAGAGCTGGGGTCAGACTGAGAGTTTTGTGAGCCAGGTTTGATTCTTTCACCGTACATTCCAAAGTTCTTTTGTGACCACAATGAAAACTAACTAAACAATTTTATTGTTTCCAAGAACCATTTAGTTTTGTAAAATAAAGAGTATCCCTATCAATATTCTTTGAGCTACTCAAAAATCACTAGAATGTAAAATACAATTGTTGCTGATCATAACAATAGGAGTATGGTAATATAATATAGATAACAGATACACTCTAATCTCTCCCTCTTAAATTGCCAAATGCCTCGATCCTGTTGTTTCTACCCTATTGACCTCATCTTTATTAGTACTATGTGAGTTGGAAGTTTTAAGCCTATGTGTGATTTGTCATATGTGGCTTTGTAATATGAAAGTATTTATAATAGTGAATACCATAAAGAGGGATTTTAAAGATTCCTATATCATTTCCAATAAGTTCTAATAAATTTAATAACTCGAAAATACTAAAAAAAATGGTTTGTCTTTTTACCACTGCCAAGTAGTCTTGATGAAATATGAGCAGTTTTCTCTGTGTCTTAGCTTTCAATGCTTTCAACACATTCTGACTTACGGATCTATCAGAATGTAAGGGCAACACTTTAAAACAAAGATTGCTGCCCAAAACTGAAAGGCAAGACATTTTGAAACTTCTTATGCAATTCATGGAGAAATCATAGGACAAATCAAACTCTGAGGAGAATAAGAAGAGTCATTTGAAGCCACAAACAAATACAAGCTCCGCTAGAATATTAAGCTTGTAGTAATGGAAAGAAACATGTAACTCATTGTAGCTTCAATCATTTGTCTCCCCAGGCAATACTATCTGAGATAACATTCTACCGCAGCAGCCGTGATGTTAGAGGTAAGACTTCTCTCTTCTTGTAGGCAGAATGCAGGTCTACTTGGTCATATGCTTATGCTGTGCTGTTTGTGAACTCGCAGCGAGACGTACTTCCGTGTAGCTTTACGCTTCCTCCATGACCGGCTAAGAGTTTTGAGGGTGAGAAACCTGACCCCACTGCCATTCTTATTAGCTAATAAATATTTACTGCCATTTAATTAGTGATCTTACTTTTAAAATTAAAAATCCCACTTAAGGCATCCATGGAATAATTTCCGAAATATTTGCGCTTATCATCTCATTTAGTCAATATTACCTTTATTTATGATGGCCAAAGGAAGCTACAGAAAGGAATGCGAGTCTCAGGAGAGTCTTGGAAAGAAATCATCATGGCTCAATCCCAGGCTTAGATTTTTGAACTATCAGAATCTTTAAATTAGTTCAATATCTAGTTATTACTGCTCTGAATTTTTAAATGATTTTAAGTACTTAGGATGAAGCATTTGGTCTCCTCCTATTCTACTGTTCCAATGGAGATACCTGCTTTTTATAGAAAACCGTTATTTTCTGTTACCTCTTCTCATATTTTTTTTGTAAACAGGAGTCTACAATATTCTTTTGTTGGTTTTGACTAGAATAGGAGCAGTAACCCAAAGTTCTTGGGTTATTCATATTTTAATATGAACTCATATTTTAATTCATATAATAATGTTTTAATATGAATTAGTAAAATAGTGAAATTAAAGATTTTACTAAGACATCAAAGTTATGAAATATAATGGAAGGGATCGCTGTGTTTTATATTTTGTTTCTGTATTTTACATCAATAAAATGAATAAAGTCAGGACTTGGTCACTGACTGCAGAGGTTTTACATTATGCTTTTATGCTTAGAATATCTTGAAATGCAGTTACTGCCCACAAGAAATGCAATTATCTCAATAGGCTGGTGGCTTTTGAAAATTCTTTAGGAAACTCCAGTAGATGGATTGTTTAATACGTTTAGGCCAATGCCTTTCCAGCAATGTAAAAGCTGGCATTTGAAATTCCTCTTAATGTCTTTAAATGAATGACTTAAAAGTTGGCAAAAATGTGCTTGACTTTGGGTCAAATTCGTATCTATGAAAAGAATGTTGACTTTAAATTTAACATTGTTGAGCAGAAAGGGAGAAAATACTGGAGTGCTGGTCCCAAGCCTGCTGGCAAGTACAGCTTGAGAGGGAAGAAACAACACAGAAATGAATGGAATGGCATGGGTATCTGTGTGTGTGTGTCTGTGTGTCTGTGTGTGTCTGTATCTGTGTGTCTGTGTGTATCTGTGTGTGTCTGTGTGCGTGTCTCTCTCTGTGCGTGTCTCTCTCTGTGTGTGTCTGTGTCTGTGTATGTATCTGCATGTGTTTCTGTGTGTGTATCTGTGTGTCTGTGCGTGTATGTGTCTCTCTGTGTGTATCTCTCTCTGTATCTCTGTGTGTGTCTGTGTCTCTCTCTCTTTCTCTGTGTGTGTATCTGTGTGTGTGTCTATCTCTGTATCTGTGTGTATCTCTGTGTGTGTCTGTCACTGTATGTGATAAGCACTCATCCAGAGAAGTAGCTTACTGGTTTATAAGTAGTGAGTGTTCTGAATCCTTTAGTCACTGCTGTCTGAAGTCTTCTTATGCATTTGTGACAAATGGAACATAGATTACAACTACGTTCTACAGACTGTTCAAAGAGGCAGTGGCTATCGGTTTGTGTTAACTGGGTCTTTTCTTCCTAGCCTTCCTTGAAGTGCACCATGCTGCCCCTTGCCTTGTTGGCTGCTTTCCATACCAGCCCTCCACTTTGGGACGCCTTAAGTCTGTTTGCTATGTAAGGGAGATGAGAAAGAACAGAGCTCAGAGCTGAGGAATCTCTTGTGAGCAACTCTGTTCTTTAGCCCCTTTTCTGGTTGTTTTTGAGAAGCACATCTTGTGGGCTGGGAAGGAGGAGGTGAGTGGATTGGGAATGGCAGAGTACTTCCAGGAGAAGAGTTGATCTATTTCAGCTTCACCAGCCTCCAGAAAGTGGCAGAGAAAGCAGTTCCCAGTCCCATGTCCCCACACTGTCGGCAGAGATCAGCAGGTTTATTTATGGGGTTGTGTGGGTGAGAGGCTCAGATCTGATCTCAAGACTACAAACATGAAATGAATGTTAGCTTAAAAACGTCTGCTCTTTCATCAAGACCAGCAGTCTGTGAAGTTGGTCATGCAGCATGGTTGCATAATATTTACAGCAAGAAGTGATCTTGGCTTTATTCCTTACCTCAGCCCCACCAGATAACACTAAAGATTTTTTACAACAGCAGATGCTAACACCTACGGCTAGAAAAATATCACAGAAGAGTCATGAGGCTCAAGTTAGATAAGAGAAGTTTCTATTTCGTTAGAAAGTTAAGATAGCTACAAGTTATTTTGAGATGTTTTATAATTTTCCAGGCGACGTTCCAACTATGCTATGAAGTGAAATGGGTTCCTTTGAAGACAGCAAAGGGAAAGTAGATAGAGACTTATTAATCTCAACTTGTCAGACTATGATCAATACACAGTAATGGAAAATATATTTCTAAAGTATCTGTGGGTTATGATTGAGTGCTCTGCTGCTTCGTTATGAAGCCCAATCTAGCCTGAGCAGATTTGGACTAATTGTTCCTTTGGCATCGCGTTAGTGTTATGATTTTGAGTTAAAAGAATGTTTGGGGTTGAATTTTAATAAGTGTGGAACTTAATAAGGGAAACGATAAACTCAAAATCAATTATACTGTTTAATTCTACTTCAATTGGTTATGATATGCTATAGAAAGTGCTAGAAATTTGGGGTGAGAGGATTCTGACTTTAAAACTGAGTGAAGGTTTTCTTCATTGAGAATTTAACTTCATGAAAAGTAGGAATGATATCACAATGATAATTTTGAGATTTATGTGAAATTCTATGTCAACATCCAGCACAGAGGGAATTTAATAAATATTATATCTCGCTGACATTTTGAAGAGTAAAACCTAGGTATCAAATTCTTCTCTAAAATTTAATAGATTTATTAAATCATAAAAGTTCTTTAGAAATATTTAGATACACATATTCTATTGTATGTGATTCTTTAGGCTTCTTGTAAAAACTTCATTCTATTCTTCTCTCTTAAAAGTTGAGGGAAAGACAATTGGCTTGCTGTAACTTCTGCAACCTGATGGGAATGTGCATAGAGTTAATCCAGCCTGAAGTGAACATCTAAATATTAGAGAAATCTTAGCTTTACGAGAACTAAGAACCTAGTTTCAAAGAAGGGAGACAGAAAATAAATAAGCATAGCATAGCAGCAGAAAATTGAAGACACAAGACCAGGGATTGGGGCTTCCCTTAACTCACGCAACCAGTGTTTTTGGGTTTGAGAGGATGTATCCAACGCAGATCACCGAGTTTCACGGGGAATGGAGGGTGCTAATAGACAGTGCTGTCTGTCATGCAACCATCGTGCACGGCGACACAACATCCTACTGTGTTTTAAACTCAAGCGCACTTACTACATTACATCTGCTTGGAAATCTATAAGCAAGGATGAAACTTCTGAGCACTTAAGGATCTGAAGAATCCAGAAGACAGTTTTCTTCTGATTTCACGATGTGACAGATATTTCAATAAAATAACATTATTCTTTTCTTCTTTAACAGAATGGCTTAAGTCTCAAATCAACTAAAATAAAAATGAGGCTTTCCACTAAAAATTTTCTCCCAGAAAAATAATCTAACAATATTCAGATGAATGTAAAAATTTTGATTTTTCAGTTTCTGAATAGAATGTGATCACTGGCTGAAGAATGTAAAATGGAGGGAGGTCTATTGAGTTTAGCTATGTTAAGAAGACCACCAGAAAGCTAAGAAAGGGAACAGAGATTTTCACTCTACATACTGCCTAAGGCACAGCTCACGGAGATGGTACCCTAAAAGAGACTATAATTTTGTCTTTTAGTTCATGGTAATTGACCCAGAGATACTTAAACATAAGGACAGATGTCAATCTGGGTTTTAGGGAAGATTTGTAAATACTAATAGTCATTTTGAGCCCATTAAATTGGATTTTATTACTAAAGCAGCATTATTCCATAATGTTCATTGTGTAGCATTATTATGTATATAATCTGTTTACATTGTTAAGGACCAGAATGGTCCATTCTTTTGCCATTGCCTTGCTTTTGTTTGCCTAATTTAATCTTTAAGCTCAAAAGTACTAGACAATGTCAAATTCACAGGAAATTCCATTTAATGTTAGATATTTGGTTTGTGACATTAAGACCTGTGAGTGGATGGCGAACGCCGTTTTGAGTTTAGAGCTAGAAATTGTATGTTCTTGTAGAATATTATACTTCTTCAGATACTGTTTTCCCTTTAATCAGAAGAATGTAAAAGATTTTGGTAGCTACAAAGGAGAGGATGGAGAGAAAGTTTTAGTGCAGACCCATGAAACTGATTTATGCTCTTAGTATTGTGTGCACAAAGCTTTAACTTTCCTAAGACAATGAAACTCACCCTTTCCTCACCATCAAAATTCCCCGTCATTCATCCCAGCAGTTTCTGTCCTAACATCTCATCTTTCTTAACACACCACTTTGTTTCCTTTTCCATCCCTCGGTTCTGTACACTCTGAGTTGCCTTCACAGAACACACAAGCTTGCATTAGCTCCTTACTAAGGATTTTCCCATAAGATTCCACAGACTCCAATTCCATCAAACGTTGTAATTCAACTCGAGTAAAAAGGATAAATGTATGATTTCACGTACAGCTACTCAGCTGAAGAAGCACAAAGTTCTGGGTGCCGAGAAAGCCCATAATCAGCACCGATTACATCCGTTCTCTTTTCCAAAGAGATAAATTTCACCCAACACTAGTGCTCCCCCCAACTTCCATTAGTTTAGGCAGTGTTTTGTTTTGTGTTTCCATTTATTTATTGGTTTTTAGATTGAATACCAAAGGCTCAAGTAACAAAAGTGAAAATAGAAAGAATGGAATTACATTGAGGAAGCTGCAGCTTGTCAAGGAATTGAGGAAAAATATTCACAAACTATTTATCTGACAAAGAACAAATCTTGAGACTATGTTAAAGATCCAAAAGAAGTGACCATCAAAACCCTCCAAATAGATCAAAGAACTAAAAATAACCATTTCAGAAGACATGCAAATGGCCAAGTATATGAAAATAAGAGCCGAGTTTCACTGATCATCAGGGAGATGTGGCTCAAAATCACACATCTCACTCCATTGAGAACAGCTGTTCCCAAACAACCAAAATAATAAAATAATAAAAGTTGCTGGGACGCAAAGTGCAACTTTCCCTTGTCTATTCAGGGCTCTTGTGTCACATGGGCTGCTTGAAAGTCAGACAAGATGCTAAGTCAGAGAAATAAAACAGGAAACCTAAACGCCTGACATCACACACTACCAGTCATTTTAAAACAAAATAAGAAATACTCTTTTTTTGTGTATGTGTGTGATCCACAGGGACAGGCAAAATAAAGTTAGGAGCTAAGCTGATGAAATGCTGTCTCTACCTTCAGAAAGAGATGAATTTTTTTCTTTTTCTTTTGTAAAAATTTCTTTATTTATTATGTTTACAATATTCTGTCTGTGTATATGCCACCAGACCTCATTACAAATGGTTGTGAGCCACAATGTGGTTGCAGGGAATTGAACTCAGGACCTTGGGAAGAGCAGGCAATGCTCTTAAACGCTGAGCCAACTCTCCAGCCCGAGATGAATTTTCTAACACACTCTGTATATCTGCTAAGGAAATGGCTTTGGTGTTAGTCTCAAGGTTATTTATTTGTCACGGCCAGAACCATTCAGGCATATTCCTAAAAAACTGCTTAGAAGGGTCTGATTAGGAACATCATCTCCAATGTATAGAAAGCTCCTATTAGCAAACTCTGATCTGAGGGTTCCAAAGTTCACTTACGGATGAATTGTGGCATATATGAGAACACTAAATGATACCATATTATACGCATATGTATATTAACACCCAGGGATAAAATTCAAGTGTAGGACAAACAAATGAGATAAGTGGATTAATTGGTTTTGGTAGATTGCATTTTTTTCCAGCATCAGACAGAGCAACATTGTATTTCAAAGAAGGGTTCCCACTGTTAAAGAACTTTTGTAAGGATACCCACTGTCAATTGTGGTATATTTCTTTGGATCCAAAGATCTTGGAACAAAAGCATGAAGAAAATACATGGTATCATCACAGGACATGATAAAATATTCAGTAGAAATTGTAATTTGGCACAAACAATTAAATGCTCACGAGGGTTGGCAGGACATTGTGCTTGAGAAGCTAATGGACTTTTTCATTCAAAGGCCAATCTCGAAGACGCACAATGACAAGAAATGAAAAAAATAAATTTTCCTGGGCATTTGAAAGTCAAGCTTCAACTACATAACTTTACAGGGAGACAAAGACCAAATTTTCTTTCCGGGTCCTATTTTGAACACTGAATAGATTTGAATTGTAATATTTGGAGGCAATTAAATACACCTGTGCTATTAACACCGGAATTGCAAATACTAATAAAGAAAGCGTGTTCCATGATGATGAATTTGTTTTTCTCTTTCTCCCATTGTCTGCCTGATTGCATTATAGAAGTGTGAGGTAGACGGTTGCTTTTAGCTTTTAACTGGAATTATGGTTTTAATGCAAATTGTGCCCATTTTTCATCGCCATAATGGAACAGCAGATTAGATCATCCTACTCTGGTAAGAAATTTTCTACCTCTTAGAACAAAGGGAACTACTATGCATTTTGTGCTCTAGGAATGATTTTTAGCTTGATTTATTTAATTTTTACTTAAAGTGGAATAACCATAATGGGGTAATAATTAATGATTATGTAATAATTAACAATTATGCAGTCTCCCTATTAACATATGCTAGTGTACATTAGATTGTTAGATGCCTTTCTAATAGCATGTCTAAGCAAATGCATTTAGAAATCCATATTATCCATTATAACATTTAAGCAGTGTTTTTACCAATATACCTGCCTCTTTGTGGTGAATCTAAAAATCTCTACTGTAACAAAGTGCACAGGCACAGAGAGCCTCCTTTAAGAAGCTCCCTTCTATTCTTGTAGAAGGCTGTTGGTCTTGTAAAAGTCCTGTAGGTTGTTCAAACAGCCATTCTTTCTTAATCTACTAAAGAAATATTGCTTATATTTGGTTATCACATAGAGATTAGTATATTAATAAATAATAGACTACTTCCTTAGAGGCATGGGGATGAAGTGAATTATAATCGGATTAAATCAGTATTTTGAACACACTATTTCTCTTACCAATTCATCTACAATTAGACAAAAGACCCAATACTGCCAGTAAGACAGAAGAGAAATCTGAGGACAACGGCAGCAAGGTGTTTTCTTCTCTTATAAAAGAGATGGGCTGGTAGGAAAAGGAATCCTCGAACACCACACCACTTCCAGTTGAATTGTCATATGAGCATGCGTTATTAGGAGCTGCCACAATTATAATTTTAACCGTTCAGTGAGGGCTCAAAATTGCTACCATCACCTGCAAACTAGCTTGAAGACTGCTTTTCTGACATTTCAGTTAATCTGAATGAGTAAAATGTATTGTGATTTTAGTTGTCTACATTAGTTAGGGTAAGTTAGCTCATGCAGCAGTAACGAACAAGCCAAGACTCAGGCTGGGCACAACAAAGGCAATTGATTTACTCCTGCTTTCGCAAGGTCTCTACCTACTGCAGTCACGCAGGGATCTGTGATGCTGGGGCAGGAGCATATAAAGAATGAGTTCTGGATGGTCTCACAATCAAACATCATAGTCCCAAAGGGACACTTGTCTGCTCATGACCCTAGGACTAATGATATACTCTACTTATAAGAGGACAAGCAAGTACAATTATGTTGTGTACCCCAAAGCACAAATAATCAGAAACACTTGTTGAACAGGTGCTAATGACCACTTATTCAGCTTAAGGTTTGATTCCTGTTATTTGCAATGGAGGGATTCTGAAGAAGATGAAGATAATGGTGATGATGTTTATAGTGCAAAGTGATTAAATAATAGGATTTCTGGTATTATACACTAATACATTTAGACTTCTATTATTAAAGTTGTAGTGGCATTTCATTTGAATTTTAATAAATAAAGCTTGCCTGAAGATCAGAGAGTAAAACAGCTGCAATGGTCAGCCTTATAGACCAGGCAGTGGTGACACACATCTTTAATCCCAGTGGCCACACTAGTTGCCATAGAAACTGAGTAGTGCATGCCTTTAATCCCAGTGGTGCACACCTTTAATCCTAGAGCCAGAGAGAATTATAAAATGAGAGGAGATGGCTCTCACAGTCTTTTTCAGAGATTCCTGGAGTCAGGATCACCATTTTTAGACTATTCTGATAAAAATGGCCTCAGATGTTTCCTCTTGATGTTCATATTGAAACTTACTAACAGAATCATGCTTTTAACATGCTCAGCTAAACTGTAAAATGTACTCCAGTGTACTAAGTCTCTAACAATTTTGATTTTAAAATATCTATAATCTATCTACATATACATATATGTATACATGCAGAGACACATACATACTGTGAAAAAAAGTAAGCAGATCTGACACTATTGGCAAATTAAAACCAATAAAAATTCACTAAGAGCCAAACATTTTTCTTACTCCTTTCTTATTCATGCGAGATTGGGTTTCACCTAAAGAATATGAATTGCTAATGAACCATTTTATTATCTGGACACTCTTCTAGCTCTGGGTTATCCTAATAAAATGACCAAAATCACATCACTCTGAATTCACGGGCTTGAACATTTCATTTGCAAGTATTTTATTATCGCTGCAGAAGACAATCTCTACCGCAACAGCAAATCCACCTGCAGGTCCACTAACACGATGCAGGAGAACTGCTTTCAAGGTTCAAATATGTTAAGCATCTTCTTATTTTCTGGACTCAAGCAAATTGACATCTGATGATAATCCAACTTCAGTGAGCAAACAAATGAAGTACTTGATAAAGCTAGGAAAACTATGTTCAATACTGGAATTAGAAGAAATTTCAGAGAGGATTTTTAAGAGTGTAAGCTAAGCACACTGTCACACTGGGAGAGCCATTATCAGAAAAGACAAATATAATGAACCGCGGTCCTCTTTCCCCTGGCAGGACTTCTAGAAGAGGCTAGTTCTTGCCTCGAATTCCTTCTTTTACTACTGACAAAGTTGTTGTTTTTTTTTTTTTTTTGTTTTTTTAATCTTTCTTGCTATAGACAATCTCTGGAAGTTTGGGCAAGTCAGTTTCTTTAAAATGAAATAGTGCTAACAGCCATTTTCTAAGATTTCATGAAGATTAAGCAAGATTATTAAGGTAACACATCCAATAGGTGGCGAGTCAAGGACAATTATCATTACTATTTCAGGCTTTCGGGGCAGGGGATCAACTGACTTCCTGCAAGAAGGCTTTAAGAAGTCCCAGGTTTGGCTACTTTCATTATCCTGACTTGGAGATGAACTTCTAGGAGGTGGGCTTCAAAGACTTGATCTTTTACATTCCCATCTAATTTCTCATCACCTGTTGTTTGGATGAAAAGTCTGAAACTTAGTTCTCCTAGGACAGGGAACTTTAATAAATTCATCTATTCAAAGGAATAGTTAGCCCCATGGCTAGGCATCTGCTGGGGCCTGCCTTTTTACTTGTCTGGGTATTTCTCAATGAACCATCCTGTCTACAGATGGGGGAAAAGCGATAAGTGGCATGGGAATGCCCTTCCACACTACGTCTAAGCCCAAACAGCAACAGCAATATGCTTGGGAAACCAGCCATTCCTGGGCCAGAGAACTGGTAAACACCCAGAGAAAAAAAAATAAAACCAATCTATTCTTTCAAAGAATGATTATTGCTAAAGAGTGTGGATTGACACACATTCATGAATTTTTGTTGGCCAGTGTGCTCAGATTGTCCACATAATCTTTATGTACCAGTGAGGCCACCAATTACCTCCTTCCCTGGAGCTGTGCACACAATTTTATGTTTGTCAAAGACCTTTGATTGGCCTCAACTTTTGCCTCAGAGGCATTTGGGTGCGTAGTACAGGAAACCCGGACTACTCCACAACCAATGCTGTTTCGTCTACCCTCGCCTCAGCTGGGCTTCCTGCCAGCTTCTCCACTTGGCAACTGTGGAATAGCTTCATTCTTCTGGATGTAGTTGGGGCTTAGTTTATATCCTTTTCTATAACTTTACACCTAGCCCACTTCCAAATTCCTTCTGGTGGCATTTGGAGACTCAGAAATCCACTTTAACAAACATCATGATGGATTTACACTTAAATTGGTAGAATGGCTTCTAAGCAAGAAGGCCAGAGAGGTCTTAGCGTCTCATGTTCCTGTTTAAATATTTTTGTCTTTTTCAGGTATGTTGACTTTCTCCTGTCAAAGGCCAGGTACAACATATGCTCGATTAGCTTCCCAACCCCACTTTCTCTCTGGTGAGTCCTTGTTTTTAAGAATGAGGTCTTTTCTTTTAAGCAATCTATTCTTGTAATGCCCATCTTTCCCACTTCATCAACCTACTATTCGATCCTGCTTTTTGGGTGTAAAATTAATACTATAACTCTGTTTAAATACATGTGTGTGACTAGTTCACATGTTTCAGTGTGGAACATCATATGGAGGGTGTTAAACTATAATGATAATGGAATCCAATGGCTCTGTCTCCATTAGCCTTACAAAATTGGACTTAGTCACCAAGGCTACCCCTTTAAACAATAAGCTCTTGATTGGCATTCACTTTTTGGACACTATTCAGGATGTTTCCCTTGCAGTGAAATGGTTCTTTCCAGCGTGCTTCCTTCATTGTGCATATTTCTCGATTTTATTTTACTATGGCTTCCCGTGTCTTTTGAACTCCTTCTCAGTGTTCTACAACTATTCGAATGTTTTTTAAATATAACTGTGAGCCTTTTGTGAAGCTACGCCTGCGTGCCATAAATATGTATTGTGTTTCAAGTCACCCCACCATCATCATTGTACATTCTAGAAGACGATTTAGTACCGCAGCAGGCATTCATTTAATGTAGAGTGACCCACTGTCAACACGTAGGTGGATGCAAAATGTTCTTTCATGTGTGAAAAGAATATATATGCTTTTACTCCTTTTCAACTGCTGTTGGAATGTTCATATCCCTCATGTCTTTGGTAATTCTCCAGAAATTTTTTTTTGTCACAGCAAAGGCCAGTGATTCATTAGTTTTGCTTGTGTTTCTTTGCATTATATTCTATATACCCCAGCTGTAGTTTATGAGTTCTAAGAATGTTTATAAAACTACAAAGTTGAATATGAGCCAAGGCGTTCTTGGCTTTTTCATTGTTTGGACTGCAACTTTTGATATCAGTGAATCAAAAGTGCTTTTAAGGAAAAGGGCAATATGGCTGCATATAGTCGTATAGAGAGAACTGAGCACCCTTCTTGACATCTAAGACTCAATTTTAAAGATTTGTTTTTATTTTATGTATATGGATGTTTTGCCTGCACGGATATATGTGCACATAGGCATGTACAGGGCCCTCAGATGCCAGAAGAAGGTGTCGGATCCTCTGGAACTGGGGTAACCCACAGTTATTAACTATCATTTGGGTGCTGGGAATTGAACCCTGGTCCTCTGGAAAAGCAGTCAGTGCTCTTAGCCACTGAGCCAGCTCTCCAGCCACCCAAGTATGGATTTTTAAAAGCACACACTAGAATAAGACAGGAAACAAACTACTCACCAGAATCCATTACCTACCCTATCCTGACTCTCATGACACTTGAGATTAGACACAGATGTCAAATTTTAAACTAAAAACACAATACCCCCTCCACTAAGACTTCCCAAACTGTATTTTTTCATTTCAACACTTATCCCTGCAAGGCCGCCAACAAACAAATTCTCGGTCTTCCTTCTAATGAACTGATGTTCTAATATAAGGGAACTAAGGCATTATCTTGATATTCTGAGCACTGCAGTAGTTAATATAAAAGACCATGGATTACGGTTTCAGATAGAATTGGTGATGACTTCCTCATAGGCCGCCATGTTCTGACTGTCTTCTCCCTAATTCAAGCGTTAAAATTTAACGTCCAGTGTGACAGAGGTGAGGATTTCGGAGGAGATTTAATCATGAGGACTCATGGAATTATTGCCTAAAAAAGGAAACTACAGACAGTATTCACCTTCGTGTGCTCTTTTATATTCTATCATGGTAGAGGCTGCTCAGGCACCATCTTGGATACACTGTCTGGGCCCTTTCCAGACACCAGAAACTGGTGTCATCTTGAGCTTGGGCTTTGTAACTTCTACAAGTGTGAGCCGTGGATTAAGGCTTTCTATAAACCTTCTTCTCTGCATCTGTGCAGTTGTCTGGCTTTAAGGACAGGCTAAGAAGAAAGAACCTAAGATTTAGAAGATGTGAAAACTTAGAACAGGAAGAAGTAGAAGTGGAAAGGTGTATGGGTGTCGATATCATGATGGAAATGCAAAATTCAGACATGTAGAGCAATGCACGAGAGGGAGGTAACCCAAATCAAGCAATGGAGGCAAAATAAGCAGAGGTCAGGAAAGGAAATCACTACCTTTTATATAGAATCCCTTATCTTTTAGAACTGATCACTAATATGCCTTTAGAATCTATTCTTTGTTCTTTTTTGCATAATTTCTTTAAAATATCTTTATCCTATGAATATAACAATCTATTTTCACCAATAAATATGGTCTTAACAGATAATAAAAATAATTTATGATTGGAAGCTAATTATATATCTGCAGTGTGGTACCAGACATTTCTCCAGTTTGATGGTTTTACCATGCTCAGACTGGAACTATACAGTTGCTAGTTTCCTTTTCTTTCTTTTTTTTTTTTTTTTGGTTTTTCGAGACAGGGTTTCTCTGCAGCTTTTTTAGAGCCTGGCCTGGAACTAGCTCTTGTAGACCAGGCTGGCCTCGAACTCACAGAGATCCGCCTGCCTCTGCCTCCCGAGTGCTGGGATTAAAGGCGTGCGCCACCACCGCCCGGCTCCTAGTTTCCTTTTCTAAAGAAGGCCCGGGTCTTTTCGTGGTCTACCTTCTCGTTACGGAATCCTCTTAAACCACTTTGCGGAATGCCAGGTTCTCCAGCAGACAGGGTTGGGCAGACCCAATCCTGCTGGGATCTGCTGGGCAGATCGGGCAGACCCGATCCTGCTGGTCTCTCCCTGAGGCTGAGTTGGATGGTGAGTACCAACAGCCCAGACCTCGCCCTGGCCACCGGAGAGAAATACACACTGAGTTGGGAGTCTGTCAAAGCAGGATCTCTCTCTATTGCATCAGGCAGGAACTTATATAGGGCTGAGATAGTGGGGCAGGAATCTTGGGATGAGGTGAGGTGGGATAAAGAATAAGAACCAATAATATCCTGCTACGTCAGTGATGTCTGGGCAGAGGTGAGCCTAGGTTGGGCTGTGCTGAGTCACTACTCAGCAAACTCAAGTTAGGCCCAGGAAGTTACACTGGGCCTCATGCCCGAGCCTCATGAGGCTCAACAACTGAATAACTTATGAACTGGAGAGGTTACACGGAACCCCTTACCAATATTCTACCATCCTCTTCCTTTCTAAGTCAGTGGTTCTCAACCTGTGGGCTGTGACCCTTTTGAGGTCACACATCAGATATCCTGCATATCAGATATTTATATTATGATTCATAATAGTAGCAAAATTACAGTTATGAAGTAGCAACAAAAATAATTTTATGCTTGAGGGGGCATCAAAAGATGAACTGTGTTAAAGGGTTGAAGCATTGGGAAGGTTGAGAACCACTGCTCCAAGTGGTCAAAAATATGTCATTTTGAAGACTGGTGCTTCCAGCACTCAGGAGGCAGAGGCAGGCTGATCTCTGTGAGTTTGAGGCCAGCCTGGTCTACAAAGCAAGTTCCAGGACAGCCAGGACTGTTACACAGAGAAACCCTGTCTCAAAAAACAAAACAAAACAATAATACCCTCCTCAAAAACCAAAACCAAAACCAAAAAACACGCAGCCCCAAAGAGAAGATATCATTCTGAATTTAGCTGGACAGTGATAGGAGCTACCTTTAGAAGTCTCTCTTAAGGTACTATTTAGACAGCTCACTTTGTTCATTGTGACAATGGGCAAAATCTCAAATGGATATTGGCTGTCTTCTTTTTGTGGTTATTCTTCATGCTATATTTTCTTCTCATGAATGTTACCTCATAAAAGTCTGCACAAATATATAATGTACCATTTATGAAGTCAGTGCAAGGTCAGAAGTTATTTGCTTCCATTTGAGCTTTCAAGCAACAAGCAAGGTGATATTTCTAAAATCATGACTTCGACATGGAGGTAGGACAATTTCAGAGTCGTTCCTTTGGCAAGAAAACTCATTTCTCATACTAGATCTTGCAGCCATAATAGCTGTCATTCCCATGGAAACAGTTTCTAGGAATTGAGTTTGTTCCCCGTAACTGACGCCTACTTCATCAGATGAAGTTTTAGAATAGCCTCAAACGCGCTCTTTCCATTCTTGCCACAGAAGAAAAGAAATAAGAGAGAAATCCCTTCAGAAGAAGAGGAAAAGCAATCCAAAAGTCAAATAGCCACCCAGTCTTACTAGCTCTGGGTACTGTATTGAAATGCAAGGGAACTTAGGGCAAAAGGTTAATACAGTGCAGACTCATTTAGCTTTATGAGCCGATACTGGTGTTTTCTACAGAAGGGGAAAGAAAATGAAAGTTTCTACAAAAGAGGAAAAAAAAGCAAACGAAATATGACAGGAAAGAAATCACACGGAACATTCTTATGTATCAATGTTCCGAACAGAAAAGTCTTTAGCGGTCTGCATGGATAGCGAGACTCAGAGCTATGCAGAGCCGACGATGTGCTGACCAGACTACTGATTTTAGTCAAGGAAGGACCGTGAATACTAATAATTTACAGTAGGCTGTGCTTCCCCGTGGTGACCCACCGCATCTGGAATGGAGCTAAGATGAACTCACCAATTGTCTAGCACACTTGAAGGGGGGGGGGGAACGTAACTCCTGAAGCTGGGTGACAGCACACTCCTTTTTCTTTATGATAGCGTCATAGCTGATTATGCTCTATGTCATGCAATTGATGCGGCATTCTAAGCTTTGTGTAGGTACAGCTTTAACAACCCACTTCCAGGGCATTTTCTTATCCTTCATCTTCTTATTCCCCCTCTCCCTTCCTTTCCCCTTTCCCTGCTAAGTTTTCATTGTTGCTTTTTCCTCCTTTGGCGACCCTATTAGTGTTATTTTTCTATTTCTGAGATAAGGATACTTAGCATGTTTATGGGGAAGTTTGAAATTAACATTTCAATTAAAATCTAGCACTAATGAAACCAGGCTTCCCCTCCAGGGGAGCTGCCGTTTTAGAGACCTCCTGCTTGCTAGGCGAAATGCTTTAGGGTCCTTGAGTCTAGAAAGAGAACAGCAACGCCATCTTTCATGTTGAGAGTACCATGGCTATACCACCATCCTTACATCCACACAAAGCCCTTACTTTGTTTCCTATTGCACTGATTTTCTCTTTTTAAAGAAATATTGAAGACAAAAGGAATCTAGTAAGTATCCTTATCTTAATTTATCTTCCATGCTGCACTAGTATAAAAGAGAATCCCCTCTCCATGATTTTTTTTTTTTTTTTTTGGTTTGGCAATGAGGAAAAACAACACGGTTTATTTGCATGATTTAAGCTGTAGAGGAAAAGAAATGTGAAGAAATAAAGCTATCTTCAATATTTAAAGTTTATCTTAGAAAATTTATATTACATATTCAATGTAAATTACATACAAGATACATGTGAAGCTCAACACACAGTCTTTGTATGGGTGACAAGGAGGCAGAAACAGTTTATTATGGACGGAAACTTGTCTGGATAGGAGACTACCAAACAAGCCTATTATGTCGGAATCCTCTTCTACTTCATTTTCAAATGGCCTTTGGCTAATAAATTCCCTTAACCTTCAGTTTTGGGATTGCCGAGAATATTGTTAGGCTCCATCCCAAAGGGTCATCATAAGCAATGCATGTCATGATGCACTCGGGCACCATTAGGTTTGTGTACAGTCATTGGCAGGTTGTATGACATTGGTCACACTGCATACAGGGCTTTCCAACAGGCGCATGAGGAAGAGTTGCCTCATGGTAAATGTATTCTGTCTGGACTTTGACCTCACACAGTTGATAGAGACCTAAGGAGGATGTGAGAAAACAGCCCACGTTTCTGGCTTCCCTGGGCCCCACCGCTTTCCTGGTCTGGGAAGCGAATGGGGACAACTCTAGAGGAGGCAAAGTTGTCTTAGCTTTGGTTCACAGGCCCATTGCTTTGTTACCTTGGTCGTTGTAATGAAGCACCACAGAACAGGTGGCTTCAGATCCAGGGTTTGTATAATTCTAGAGGTGAGATGTCCAAGATTAAGATTACGCTCTTGCTGAAGGCTCAGTGGAAGACCTCTTCCAGATTTTTCTCATAGTTGCAGCTGTGTGATTGGTAGGGTTCCTGGCTTATTGATCCATTGCTATCATCTGTGACAGTGGCCTGTAACTGCGCTCGAGCCCTTCACTCTAGCACTATGAACTAACATTGTGTCTGATCACTGGGACCTTCCCTGGGGCCAGTCATTGTGGCCCATCTGAGTGGTCTGTCCCTGTGGCCCATCATGGGGCATTATCACTATGGTCTCCTGCCCAGCTCTGTCTCTCTTGCCAGTCACCAGGATCTCTCACTGAGCTTCTCACTGGTACCTACCACTGTCTGCTGCTTCCTGTGCCACCTCCTGTTCTCCCTGTGTATTTCGGTGTCTGCGTTTCTTCTCTTAAGTACGCTAGCCATGTTGGAGTACATGCCATCCTACCCATTGTGAACTCAATTATATTGTTGGGACACTATTCGTCAATAAGCTCACATCGATAGACAGGCCATGGGAGCCTGAAAATGCCTTCCAGGGAATATAATTTAATTTCTAACACCCACTATACACTTTTCAATTTACGAAACACATTTCCAACTTCTTAATGTGGATCAGTTATTTATTCCCATTTGCCAACATCATTTAATATCTACTTATCCATGTCTTTATTACTTAAAATATGGTTTTTATGTTTTGGGGAAACATGCTGAAAAACACGAAATGCAAACAAAAAAGTCCTTATTAAAAACATCAATTTTTACAGTATTCTCTCTTTCCTCATAAGGTTCCTTGTGCCATTCTTTCCAGCAGTCAAGAAGGTCTTCGGAGGAGTGGGAAGCAGGCGGTAAACATGGCTCCGGGGAGCAAGGTATATCTCAGTTTTTCAGTGAATGCTGTCATGAGTTAGGATCTAAAACCCTATTTTTTTTTAAATGAAACAACACAATTCATCCTCTAGGCTATGGCTAATGTTTTTCATTATTTGGATCTAGAAACTTGTATTTTGTAGGGAAATTCTGAAAGTTTTTGAAAGCTCACTTTAGCCCTTTGTCATATTCAGAAAGATGAAAATTTTAATATATTCGGGATAGTTTATGGAGCATGATGCTTGCTCATTTTACACTCTACACTTTTAAAAATCACTTATCAAAGAAACCGTTCACTCTTCTCCCTATTTTCATGTCTGTGATTTCCGGTTTCAAGGTTAGTGTCAAGATTGTCACAATCATTTTCATTCATAAAGCTATCGTGTTCCAAAACCAGATGGGTCAATACGTATCCGATCCTAGTTCCCAGTCCCTGCATGTGACACCAAACCCAGATCAGAAGAATCTCTACCTCTTAACCATTTTCCCATTTTTAAAAGCAAACATTTGGAATTGGAACAGCATGTTCGCCCTGGGATGTAGCATGTTCCCACACTCTGGGAAAGGGACATTCTTGAATTTATGGATGTGAACTAATTACCATCACCAAATGAAATCTTTGAAGTTGTCGCTAGAATGGGACTTCTTAATAGCTGGCTGATAAGGCTTTTGGGCTCTTTTAATGTGGCTAGGGCTGCACAGAACCTGCTTGGGTACACCCAGCCTCTATAAACACACCGCTGCTCGCCCTGGGAAATCACAGTACTTTATAGCTGTAATCGAACACCCCTAAAAAGAAGAGAACAAAACAAGATCTACAAAGATGTTTCCAGTTCAAGTCCTTCTAGCTCTGTAAAAAAGTGAAAATACTTGGTGCAGAGGCATTGGCTGGAAAAGAGAAAGTCCCTATTAGCTTTTCACAGGGGACAAAATAATTTATTTTTGCTCCCAGGCTCTCTTTCTGTCTTCATATGGAAAGCAGAATTCTAAGACTCCACCCTCACCTGTAAACATGCTCTCATAATCCCACCCCTCACATACTGGAGAGCCCATGATGGGTGCTATATGATAGGTCAATCATATAGCAAAGGGGAGAGTGACTTGCAGATATAAGTAACAGCCCTATCACAAACCAGCTGTATGCAATTTCATCAAAAGGGAGCTATTGCTGGGAGGGCTCAGTCAGCTTCAAGGCCTCAGGGATGGGCAGGCTCTTCCTAAAGTGAAAAAGGTGTTATCTAGCTGGTCTCGAATGAAACATACAGTCCTGTTAATACCAGCTGCCTTTGGAATGGGCAATTAGGGACCTAGGGCTTCAGCCCTTCAGCTGCTAGGAGCTGAATTTCTCCAAGAGCTTGAAAAGACTACAACTTGCTCTTCTGTCTAGTCCAAACTTTTCTAGGTTGTGGCGAAGACCTGTTGCAGAAGACCCAGTTAAACTGTGCTTGACTCTTGATGCATATAAACTGTGAGACATTGAAATCCTACAACCTATCAAGCATGTGGTGGTAATTTTTATGCATCAATAGAAAACTCATACCAGTTCTATATACACTACTTGTTGCTAATGCTTGTGACAGTAAAACAGAGTCTATGCAACTCAATTCCATTGTCTTGTAGTGTCTACTTGACAGTAGCAACATACAAAGTGTCTATTTCTACCTCCAAAGACTCTAGAATGTTCTAGAAGATAAATATCAAAAATGTAAGAATAAATTTGGCAAGCATCTTGAGCACAGCTAATGGAGAATCTGAAGACAGGGAGCAAGGAAGCAAGAAAGACAAGGAGGTAGCTGGAGGGTCCTTTACATGCTGTAGTCAAAGGACATATGCCACATGTTTGAATCAGAGAGGCTCTCTCACATCTAGTGCACTGATGAACTATGACCACTTCTGCTTCCCAAGCTATCGAGGGAGTTCTTTTGCGACAATATGGGAAATAGCATTGGGGCAGGAATCTGTGGTGGTATTCAGAAGTAGCCGTGAAGATGACCTCTCTCTGTCTACGGAAGAGGTGTTCTATTTCCTCACATTGCCTCCTTCTCCCCATCCCAACACCTATCTAATCTCTGTCTACTAGCATGTGGTCTATAATTCTCCTTGTGCTCTTGTGAGAGAGAATGGTTCATGCTTACTCTCTCTCTGCCCTTCTCATTTCTTAGCCCCTCACCCACACCCTGTCAATCAACTCCCCACCCCATCTCTCTACAGAAACAAGGTTTTCCAAGATCACTGAGAAACTCTTTGTCCACTGGACTCTCCTTAGGCATAATGCCCTAGAATCTGTTTGCAACACTTGCCATACCAGCAGACTTCTCATGAAACCAAAAAGAAAAAAAGTAAGTTGGCTAGCATTCTATTCTTAAAAGCCCAGAGATGCTTATGGTTTGCTGAATACATCATGACCTGTCCAACTATATATATATATATATATATATATATATATATATATATATATATAAAACGGTCAGGCTTTCTTCTTTTCCTTTTCCAGCTATAGCACTGAGTGTATCCTATCCAATCACATTAGCCTCACTTCTAACCAAAGTCTCCTGTAATAAAGCTCATGGGGGTCAGGGTGAGTCATTCTGGTCGTTCTCCAGGTGCAGTCCAAGGGTTTTCTCTTTCTTACTCCCTTCCCTCATTGCCATATTAGATCTTCTTCATTTGTAGCTCATTTAATTGAAACTCGAACACATAGACTCCTCTCCATGCACTAGCACTTATTCTGCTTACAACTTTGAGACTCTTTGATATTAAATTAGAATTATGTACACAAGTAATGATTAGGTGAATTGTAATTCAATATATAGACAAGGGCCCATGCCTAGTAATCAGAAAGCATGGGTGATCATGACAATGCCTGTTGCTTTTTTTCTACTAGACCCGAAGCAGCCAAGGCAGATTGAACGAGTTTTTTTTTTTTTTTTGTTTGAATCAAACTTCAAGCTGTACCTTCAGGACAACTTCCTTAGAATCAAATTGACTACTTTTTCTCAGAAGTCCTCTCTACTTAGCTTCCCCATCATTCCAGCATTTTTTTTTTCTCACAGCCCACATCTCTTCATCAGCCTCTCTACTTATGGGTGAGTTTGGAAATCTAAGAATTCCTTTATGATGCTCCATTTCCTTTGTTCTCTTATATATGGTCTTGCTAATGGTAAGAATCCACTTCCACAAACTGAGCTCGTAGGTAGTCAACTCCCCAATCTAATTGTCTGCTTCTGAATTCTTCTTGCCTTCCCTCCCCTTTCCAGGCTCTGGAAAAGATGGTCTTTCGGCATCTCTGTAATTAGTTTCATTTTCTTTTCCCTTCACACCTTCAGAGTCGCCTGTCACACTGCCTGTCAGTAGCACATTCCCAGAGTCTGTCACATACAAGCTTTCTTTCCTCTAGCAATTTTATGCTTCCTCTAGCGTCTCTTCAAGAGCCTTGTTCCTCCCTGCACATCCCCTCTCTCTGGCTCTTCTTCCCCATCTATCCACCCACACACTGCTGCCAAAATCTGATGATCCCCAAACAAGAAGAAAATGACATGAAGGATACTTTATGCTTATCTGGTTTGGTTCCTGAATTCTTTGGGACTATTAAAATCTAATTTCCTTAGCTTGGTATAGTTGGTCACCTTTAATCTAGTTTCCAGGTTCTCTTTGAGGGCCCTTTTCATATCTCATAAATTTCATCTTTG
The DNA here is from genome assembly GCF_903992535.2 of Arvicola amphibius. Lineage (NCBI taxonomy): Eukaryota > Metazoa > Chordata > Mammalia > Rodentia > Cricetidae > Arvicola > Arvicola amphibius. The sequence continues at coordinate 21,969,552 of NC_052063.2, forward strand.
CATCCTATTCTCACCGTGTCCATGAAGAACCAGCTTCTACTAGAGTATGTTAATTGTTGTGGCTTGAATGTGAAATGTCCCCTTTAGGTTTACATATTTGAATACTTGGTCCTCAGTTGATGACATTGTTTTGGAAGTTGTGGGACCTTTAAGAGGCGAAGCCTGGCTGTAGGAATGGATCACTGGGGGATTCCTTGAGGTTTTAGAGGCTGGCCCCACTTCTTGTTTTCTCTTTCCTTCTTGAATAGGGGATGCAGTGTGAGCAGGTGCCTCCTGCTCGTGCTACTTTGTCTTATCCATCATGACGGACTTTGTCCCATCAAACTATAGATCATAATACATATTTACCTGCTTCAGTTGAATCTTGTCAGGTAACTGGAGGTAGAAATGAGAGAACTGCAGTGGGAGCACATTCTGCTCCTTCAGCCAATAGCCTTTAAGATACCAGCCCACTTGGGCATGGTCTCTTATACTGTAAAAGCAGCTGTAAATGTGTGCCCTGCTTCAGGCTCCTCCACCCCTCCAGGCTCTCCTGCTTCTGGCTGCTAGACTCTGTTCCTGTTTGTGCAGAGGACTGTTGTCTAGGACAGTGATCTGTAAGTTTTCCCCTTAAATAAATAACCCTTGTATTATTTATAATTCTGAACTAGTGTGGGATTGTTTTGTGACTTAAGTCATCAAAAAAACTACATACCACAGTGGCTCCTTTCTTTGTGTTCCCCATTAGATGTGCATCTGTGACACACACACACAGGTGCCCTACTATTGTTAAGCAAGCAACGTGTAATATTAAGTATGGAATAACGTCAGATTCTTATGAAGTCTAATGAGCAAGACAGCCTGGCACTGCTTTTTAGCAGAGATAAGTGTGCTAATGCATAATCCTGGTAGTAAGAAGAGCACATATACAAGACCTGGTCTGTTTCTTTTACCGTGGAGGCATATGGCCATGTAGAGATGGAGTAACGGCATTTCCGAAGTGAGCCAACCACCGGCTAAGGCAATTAGCGGGAATTAGAAGCATATGTCTAGTATTCGAAGCATTATCCATAGTATTGTTACCACAATAATGTGGAAAGGAGGACCACGCCAGGATGAAGAGAGGCATGCCAAGTAAAGGAGTTGAAAATTAAGATGAAAGGAAGTGGTAGTGGTTCCTGAATGAGGAACTTGCACACCTTGAGCTCAGCAAGACGAATCATATGGACAACATACGTTCAGCAGACTGTCCACGGATGTATGGGGAATGGCTGCAGGGAGATCTTGTATAATATATACGAGGTCCCAGATCAGAGCAGTAGTGGGGGAGCAAAGCAAAGAGAGGGGGCAGAGAATGGGGCAATGTCACATGCTGACTGACAGAAGAGCGTGGATGTAAAGAAGAGAGAATAACAGGATGTTATGCCTTCTAGCTTTAGAGCAGAGCAATGTGTGTCTGTGTTGTTAAGAAAACGAGTTTCTCACACTCTGAATTTTAGCTATAGATGGGACACAGAGATGAATGGCCCTAAGAGAGAACTTGATTACTTTATTGTTTTTTTCTGTATTTTTCACATATCTTTTCATATTTCGATTTATTGTCTATTCAGATATATTCCTCAATTTTCTACTGAGTTGTAGAAGTTTATTTTTAATAAATTCTGGAATTATCCTTGTCACATCTGTGTAGTTTGGATATTCTGGCCAAGTCTGTGACTTTTCTTCATATTGTGTTTGTTACATTTTTAAAAGCCCAATTTTTTACTTTTTGACAAAACCTTATTTAACAAGTTACATTGATAGTCAATGCTTTCGGTACCCTTCGAAGAGGATGTTCCCATTCATCAATGTCATGAAAGTTCCTATCGTTTCTTCTCAATGTTTTCCTGTTTACATTTAGGTCACATTCCATTTGGAGTTACCAGGAGACTGCAGATTAAAGTCACAACGCTACATCCTATACAATGACTAGAATGATTAAACCAAGAAGAGCAAGCACTCTATTGTTGGCAAGACTATAGAGAATCAAAACCTCCACAGATTATTAGTGGAGATACAAACATGTCAACAATATGAGTTGCTTATTATAAAGTTGTTAATAACAACTTTATTACTGTATAGTCCTGGCCAGCCTGGCACTCACTATGCAGACCAGGCTGGCCTTAAAATGCCAGCTCTTTCTGCCTCTGCCTTGGGAATGCTGGGACTGAAGGTGTACACCATCATGCTTGGCCAGGTTATTAATTTTTTTCATAGAACAAGCAGTGTAAACCCTGGCAACAAGCAATAGAATGGACTGTAGGAATGGCCCATGGGCTTTCTACAGTGGAATCACTGATGAAATCAGGTGGTGTGGGTGCTCAGCTTTTAGAAGGATTATTAAAGTCCAACCCTTCTGGAGGTATTTGGCTTTCCATCAGAAGCACTGGCGTTATAGCTGCAGACTACTTAATGCAACCTAGCAAAACAGATTCACCACGGATGAGGACCTGGAAGGCAGCCAGTTAAATCACATTAACACTGTATTAACAGGAAGGAAAGCGGGCAGAGGGGGTGTGTGTGACAGTAGCCCTGAAAGGTGAGGTGATGTGGAATAGTTCCAATCCTCGTGGGCAGGAGATGGCAGGCAAGGCCAGGCTGAGCCACCACTTCAAATGAAAACCATTGCTGGGGAGGTGTCAGCAACGACAGCAGCACAGCAGCCTCAGAAGCTGTGCTTCCTGTGTCTGATGGAGGAGACTGAGAAGCCCCAACAAGGTCACTGGAAACAGCTACTCTTTAAGGCAAACCTCACCAGCACGCCCCCTGAAGGAAAGGCCACTGCAACATTCAAGCCGTCCCCTGAATTCTCTCCATGAAAGCATAGTGTGGTGTCATATGGCAGCTGGTACACAAAATGAGCTTATCTACCTTCCTGGGTATTCTAATATAGCAATTTTTAATATACGTTTCATACACTAAGAGATGAACTCAGTAGTGCATCCCAGCTCTCTACTTTAATAAAAGGATGTGTGGGAAGACTATGGACCCAGAGGGCCAATTCAGAGGCTGCCTGCTTTTCAAACTGCACTAGACTGACTGCCACAGGCTCAGAAGAATGAAACAAACCAGGGAGACATTTAGGTAGCACAGACAAGTAGGAAGAAAAGCAGAACAGAGGGTGATGGTACCAAGGTAAGGTCAAGAAGGGAGACAGCAAAAATAAAAAGGAGAGAAACAGAAGTCGAGACCGGCAAGTGAGAAGTGAAATGGTTCTGGAAGGCTGTCCCCCATTCATTTCAACAAAGTGGTGACTGTTCTTCCTTACAGTGTCCCTCAAAGCCTTTTCCTTAGGCTTCTTTAAAGGCATTTTCTTGATGACTCAATACAATTAATAGGTCCCTCTGAGCTTGAGGTGACTAATAATCCTACCTACTGGAAAAATGGATAAAAAGAGAATATCTCCAACCACGAAGGTTGCAGTCTTCATAGACAGAAAGAGTTAGGTATAAAAACTACAAGTATATACTCATTACAGAGTAAGAGTTGGTGATTAGTAGAAGATTAGAAGGTTTGGGATCAGGGGATAAGAACAGCTTGAAATAGTATAGCTCTCAGGAGGTTGGGAGGAGCCAGAGGCCAGCAGTATTTCAGGCAGAGGAAATCGTGTGTGTGAAGAGCACACGAAACACTGTGGATGATAAAGTAAAACTCAAGGAGAGTATCTCCTGCTAGAGCAGACTGTAAGTGGCTAGCTGGAGATGAGCTTGGACCAGATGTGTGAGTCACTAGCAGGAGTTGAGCTTGGACCAGATGTGTGAGTGGCTAGCAGGAGATGAGCTTGGACCAGATGTGTGAGTCGCTAGCAGGAGGTGAGCTTGGACCAGATGTGTGAGTGGCTAGCACGAAGTGAGGTTGGAGCAGGTGTGTGAGTGGCTAGCAGGAGATGAGCTTGGACCAGATGTGTGAGTGGCTAGCAGGAGATGAGCTTGGACCAGATGTGTGAGTGGCTAGCAGGAGATGAGCTTGGACCAGATGTGTGAGTGGCTAGCAGGAGAAGAGCTTGGAGCAGATGTCGAAGCCTCATCTATTCCTGTCCACCAAGCTGTAGGTGTCTAGCTAAGATACAGTGCTTTAGTGTAGAAGCCCTTCTGAAAATGGAGTGAAGAGAGTCTGGAAGCCCAGAACACATTAAAAGGGTTTACTTAAGCTGGGCATGGTGGCGCACGCTTTCAATTCTTGCACTTGAAAGGTCAAGGCAGGGGGAAGTCTGTGAGTTCAAGGCCAGCCTACTCTACAAAGTGAGTTCTGGGATAGAAGTAGTACAACTCTATTCTTATATTACATGCAAATTAAATTATTTGCCCAAGGTCATACACTAGTAATGACAGAGAGAAGGTTTTGAATCCTGACGGATCGACTCACACTATAAACCACCTCACTTCACAGTGTTGCCTGAGATCAAACCACACCCACCCTGACCTGTCTGCCTTCCCAGGTTGGGCCAAGCTCCCAGTGATGAACAGCACTTCAAACAACTTCTGAGCCACTGAAGGGTTTCAAAGACTCTGGGAAATACAATTACAAAATGATAGCAGAAATGATTCTAATTCACTATGATAGTTCCTGTATTTGAAAGAACCAGCCTAAATTCCTTTAAAATATAAAATTATAAGAAAATTTTACTTTCCAGAAATTGAACCATATAACTCTGTCAATCACAGTAGTAACCAGATTGTTGGCATATATAATATATATGTATATATTATATATTCCAGATAATAACATATTTATCAGCCACATATGTTTATAGTATATGTAATCAATGTTATTTCTATTCTTTGTGTATGTGTGTGCGTTAAGAGGGCTGCTTTAATAAAAATAAAAAATTAAAGAGTTTAATGATAAGATAAAAAGTAGGAGAGTCCAAATGGTTCCAGAATTTCTCTGGGGCAGCAGTTTCAATTAAAGTATTGCTTGATGAGGAAATCTTTAAATGGCCAGTATCTTCTTATTCTTTACTTCAGAGTTATCTAAGCTCATCCAAAAGACAGACAGGGGAGGCATGTGGACTCACAGATATTGAGTTTCAATCCCTTTATTATAATATCCTCTTAAGTGAAAATCAACACAAAGAAAAATGCAGCCAAGTGCTGGAATGTAATTGCCCACCACGTAATTTTCCTGGGGTTTCTGCTCTGAATTCTTTATTGAGAGCAACAGAAACTGGTCCGAGCCTGACAGTCAGTCATATAGTAAAGGGTCTTATATAGTGTTAAGTGTGAGCACAACAGTCAGGTCCCTGGTTGCTACATCTGCTGCTTTCCTTATGGATTTGCTTCTGCAGCCAGGTGTTACTTAACGACAGGGCCTGTGTTTCATACTGAACTGCTAGATGGTAAGGAACTGACTTTTAGAGCTATTTAAAAAACTCTCCCCCTCTCTCTCTACTTGTGAAGTATTCCAGCAAGGTAATTGTTGAGCTGTGTTAAGCATCAGGCCATGGTGTTATTCACAGCCCTTCTCTTCCTTCTATGGGCTTGCTTAATATCCTTGAGATGCCAACAAAATATAGCTAGAGAAGCTCTTGGAACTTAGCTGAGGTCTTAATTCACTTGGTAGCTTTTTGTGCTTACATTTACTTCATATCCCTATTGCTGTGGAAGTTTAGGGAATCCCTTAACACTTGTTCGTTTTAAAGGAGTGAATTGCTCGGGGGGATTTTTCTCCTTAATAGGATTCCTGAAGGAAACCACAAGGACATTTAAACATCCTTCTTGAAATGCAGTCCCAGTAGTGTGTAGTTAGCTCTAAGTTGCTACCCTGACCCCAGAATATTGCTAGAATTATACTGCACCCTTGCTAAAAATTCAGTATTCTACAATACTACAGTTTGTGACAAATATTTTAAAATAGTTTTCTGTCTCACAAGGTGGACAGATAATATAAAATACTTACATACATAATTTTAAAAACCAATGAAGTGTGTTAATTACAAAGGAGAAATAAGGCCAGGATTTACAATGAACAATCTAAAATAATTTACAAAAAATAATATAAATCAATCTTTGGGTAACTACACTGGAAAAAACACAATGAAATCATCAGATGCCTGCAACTCACTGGGCTTTAGAGAAGACAGTCAAAAGATTATTTTTAATCAGAAAGAAAAATCAAAGACTAGACCTTAGCTAAACTGTTTTATATATGCCATAGACTTGCAAAATCATCTGCACACACACACAAATGTAATGAGTTCTAGGTCACATGGCTATAAACAGTTTCAGTATGTATGTATGTATGTATGTATGTATGTATGTATGTATGTATGTCCTATGGGGATTTTGAAATTTGTGTGGGGTGCAGATTGTGTCAAGTATTACAGGATGAATAGGTTCTTGGTTCCACACATCCTTTGAGGACCAGGTCCTGTCCCCATGCCCAAGTTTTAACACACTAAAAATAGCCCAACAAATATTCTTTATATCCTGTAGGGGGCAGTTCAAACTGTATTGGGAATGATTGCTTTAAGTGAATCAGGCTTTCTAGTTTAGAATTAAAATTTTAAGCGGGGGTGGGGGTAACTGTACACCCACACTTGGAGGGGTTGGAGAGAAAAAAAGCAGGAAGGAAGAAGTGAGAAAGGCAGGGAGGGAGAGAATATAATACAGACATGTACACAGGCATATACACATACAAACACACACACACATAATATACACATACATGCATGCATGCATACATTCATACACACATACATATATACATGCATAAATACATACATTAAAATACATACATTAAAAGATGATGGAATAAGCTAAACTAAAATGAAGGATATTTTTATTGAAAGTGCAGGTGCCCACCTTGTGCTTGTGATGAACTGTAACCTGTATCTCTAAGCATCACTGTTTCCAATAGATTCCTTCACAATTGTCCCAATGAAGTTGACCTTGCCAAGTGTCCTTACTCTGAGAACAACAGAGTCGAGCCTTTTTCTTGCAGATTTTTCTATTAGTAGAAGTTAATAATAATTTCACTTAACATTTTAGCCATGCCTTTCTGAAGTTTTAGAAGAATTGACTCCACAGAGGTGAGCGAAGCCGACTCATGTAGCTGGTTATTTACGGAACACGTTGCTTTAAAAATGAAAAGCCCGGTGAGTAACCCGGCGTTACTGATTCAAGGGAGACCATTAAACAAAAGTGGGATTGAAGTAAATAACTATTCACTTATCAAGCCAGGTGATATGGGAAAAAAGGAATTATATTAAAATCACATTCCAGGTATTCAATCATTTATAATGTAAATCAAAATTAAGACTGTCTTTGAGCAGGTGCACAGTTTATCAAGAGTTTCCAGTCTTTTATCATAGTAAGTGAGGGTGGAGGGGATGTGAAGTCTTTACGACATTCTTAAAAGGCCGAATCATAAAACTGGAAATGCCTTCTGATAATACCTCCACATCTGCACTCTCTAGCTTAATAACTTCTCTGACAAGGCCTCAGATTTCTTCTTTGTACCATGGGAACAGTCATTGTTTTCACGAGGCTCATTGGAGATGCACATATGCCCTGCACACACAGGCACGCTAAGTAAACTTGATCAGTAAAGCAATCATTGTTCGCATGCCGCAGATCACTGTGCTTCTAAAGGGTCTCTTCATTTTGTGTTTTGCAATCCACTTTTTGACGTTAGCATTATTGTTCAGGACACTGGCAAAGGGCAATGCCATTGTCTTTATTTTGTAGCCACGTGGGGGCAAACGAAGTTACCCAACTGCACTTTACTGATGCGCACCTGCTTCTATTCCTCCTGTTGCATCATCACTACCTGCTCTGTTACTGAGCATCTTCCTACTAAGTTGTAAGGTCACCACTTCCAAAAAGCGTTCCATTCAGCCAGCTGTCTTTGATGCTGCTGATATAATATCATGCATGACTGAGGAAGACATCTTCAACTGTAATAGCAGTTGAGACTTCCTTTGTACATATTTTACTTTTCAGCGTCCATGTATTATTTCATTTGAAAAGGACCCTTGGCTTAATAGGTTTGAAACTTATTTTCAGGATTCAGTTCTTGCAAACATAGGATAAGGACCATATCATTCAGTATAATGTTAAGTTTTGAACTATGACATCTACATAGCTTGCCTTTAGCATACACTGGTTTAGTACCGAACAAAACAGCTCAATGCCACCTCCTTTTGGAGAAAAAGGTTTTTTTTTTGATCATCGCCTCAATGCAGTACTGTGCAGATTCCAATTATACTACACCTTGTAGTCGTGCCCTTCTCTAAGGTACAGGAGAAACAAAGATGTGTCAGGGATGTTACCTGGGCCTGGGGAATTAACCTGTCACTAGCAAAGCAAACAGGAAGTCCCTGTGCATAGCCACGAGAGGTGAGAGCTTTGAGAAGAGGTGATCTCATCTAGTTCTGCCTTTGAAATAAGGAATTGCTCATGGTGATAGTGACAAATTAGCTGGCTTTTGAATGATAAACTAATAGATCAGGGCCAGTGGGAACCCGGGAAAAGATAAGATCATGAGGGAAACACTGGGTTTGAGAGACACTTCAGGAGAAGTGTTCGCTGTGGCCAGGATCGCAATAAGAGTTCTTACGTAGACTTCCCACGGCAAGTATGTAGCATAAGCATGGAGGTGGGTTCAAGGTGACACACTGGAAAATAGTGCTTTGTTGTAAGACATGAATGCTAATGAAAAAATCATTATCAGCCTATAGAGAAGAATAAGGAGTCGGGAGAAGGAAGGTAAACAAAGGTAGGTGGAGCCAGAAGTCAGGCAACAGTGGTCAATTAGAGATCATGCGCAGAAATATCTGACTGCATAAAATTTAACCATAATTCTCAGAGTATCCAGATGTAACCGGTGAGTTTAAAGAAGACAGATTTAACAGTGCACAAAGATGGAAATCAGAGCGGAGCCACTGGATTGTTAAAGGCCGGACTATAAGACAGGGTCTTTAACTGTTAACGTCAATGTTTTTAACTCCGGCGGGGATGTAAAGGAAGAAGAGAGAAAAGTAGTTTGAAGAAGGAAGAACTTTTTAGAGCGTGGAACAAGCATATTGGATTCCTTTTCAGCACCTATGCCATATGTAACTTAGCTGAGAAGTCTCTGATGTGCCTTACAAGCACACAGCGGGCTAAAGGGAGTGAGAATAGGTAAGGTCAGCGGGAAAGTAAAAGGAAGGTTGGAGAAGATGAGGGGTGGCGGAAACCGCCATCGTCTTCCCTGGAACAAGGACCACAGAAATGGGCCTGAAGACTACAATGAGCATATATTCAGCTCCAAAGTTTCTGAAATTTTCTCAGTCTGGGTGACTGACCTGAAGAGAAGGCTTTTCTAAAATAGCACTAGAAGCTTGTTAAAACAACCGTGTGACTTTAATAATAGCTAACATTTAAAGTGTGCGTTCTCAGTGCTAGACACCCTGCCACACTCTTTACGTGCCAATGCTTTTGCCCACCGGCCTAGAGACCAGAAGACTATTTAATATCCTATCTTTGTAACAGGAGGGAATGGCTGAATAAAATGATTAATTAATATGCCCAAGGTCACACTGTGCTGCA